>NC_056737.1:434000166-434002666 GCF_019279795.1 Protopterus annectens | reverse complement strand
CGATTTTTAGGAATAAGGGTGATGTGCAGAGCTGTAGTAACTACAGAGGGATTAAACTGATCAGTCACAGCATGAAGTTATGGGAAAGAGTAGTGGAAGCTAGGTTAAAAAGGGATGTGATGATTAGTGAACAGCAGTATGGTTTCATGCCGGGAAAGAGCACTACAGATGCGATGTTTGCTCTGAGAGCGTTGATGGAGAAGTACAGAGAATGTCAGAAGGAGTTGCATTGTGTTTTTGTAGACCTGGAGAAAGCATATGACAGGGTGCCTAGAGAGGAGTTGTGGTATTGTATGAGGAAGTCAGGAGTGTCAGAGAAGTATGTAAGAGTGGTACAGGATATGTACGAGGGTAGTGTGACAGCGGTGAGGTCTGAGGTGGGAGTGACGGATGCGTTTAAGGTGGAGGTGGGGTTACATCAAGGATCATCTCCGAGTCCTTTCTTATTTGCAATGGTGATGGACAGGTTGACAGACGAGATCAGACAGGAGTCCCCATGGACTATGATGTTTGCAGATGACATTGTGATCTGTAGTGAGAGTAGGGAACAGGTGGAGGAGACCCTGGAGAGATGGAGATGTGCTCTAGATAGAAGAGGAATGAAGGTCAGCAGGACTAAGACAGAATATATGTGTGTGAATGAGAGGGAGGATAGAGGAATGGTGAGTATGCCAGAAGTAGAGGTGGTGAAGGTGGATGAGTTTAAATACTTGGGGTCAATAGTTCAGAGTAACGGTGAGTGTGGAAGAGAGGTGGAGAAGAGAGTACAGGCAAGATGGAGTGGGTGGAGGAGTGCGTCAGGAGTCATTTGTGACAGACGAGTACCTGTAAGAGTGAAAGGGAAGGTCTACAAGAGGGTAGTGAGACCAACTTTGTTATATGGGTTAGAGACAGTGGCACTGACAAAAAGGCAGGAGTTTGAGCTGGATGTGGCAGAGTTAAAGATGTTAAGATTTGCACTGGGTGTGACGAGGGTGGACAGGATTAGGAATAAGTACATTAGAGGGTCAGCCCAGGTTGGAAGGTTTGGAGACAAAGCCAGAGAGGCAAGATTACATTGGTTTGGACATGTGCTGAGAAGGGATGCGGAGTACATTGGGAAAAGATGCTAAGGATGAAGCTACCAGGTAACAGAAAAAGAGGAAGGCCTAAGATAAGGTTTATGGATGTGGTGAGAGAGGACATGCAGGTGGTTGGTGTGACAGAGCAAGATGCAGAGGACAGGAAGAAATGGAAACAGGTGATCCGCTGTGGCGACCCCTAACGGGAACAGCCGAAAGAAGATGATGATATATATATATATATATATATATATATATATAGATAGCAAAATATAAATATACATGTATGTGTACATATACAGATATATCTGTATATAGTAATGTAAATAGATATATATATGTGACTGTAAATATACACATGTATATTGCTAGGATATGATACAGCAGTTACGAGTAACATATGTTCACAGGCCGTGCATATGTGGGTGAGGGGGCCCAATAAACAAACGTGTAACACGTAGCATCAACCCCCCCAGCTAGGCCGGTGAGACATACAGACACACAATAAAGGTAAACACACAAGTGCTTCCCAGACCACCGGCAGGATACTACCAGTGGGAGAGACCTGCCAGGTCTAATCTTGAAACACAAACATCGATGTCCCTTGTGGGACACCAAAAATTAATGATCAGAGGCAGTCCCAGTAATGACTTTTCAAACCAGGCTGTAGATGTACACGGACCAGTAGGTTGTGCAAGCCTGATAACCCATGGGTCGACACAACGTACGACATGTGTCCCGACATGGGGAGAGTGGGCAGTGTGTAGTGGTGTGTTTATACCTTACCTGCACCCACAGTAAGGATGAGTGCTGTAGAGGAGTGGCAGGTGGGGGAACTATGGGTATGCAATTATGGGCCTAGGCATGCAGGTGTTGGCTGGCACAGTCATATTAGGACCGCCCCGGGGATGTAAGTAATATTCTGAAATGGGCATAGCTGACGCCCATACCTCTCAATCCCTAAGAGCACATCCACTGGACAGGCCATAAACCATTGGGGGAACAAATAGGGACCATACCTCTGAACTGCCGCCGATTTCCAGGGACATCCCTGATTTCGACTCAGTTTCTAACTCTGTCCCACTTAAACCCTCCTAAAACTAGTGACATTTGGAGGAAAGGTGGTGAATTACACGTAATGAATAATGACAACAATTAAGAGTTATAAACATCATTTACCTCAGAAAATGTGTATGAATTCATATGCTCTGAGCCTGTCAATGTGTCAGGTTAATAGCACCAATAATTTAAATGTGTCCCTGATGTTGTTATGCCGTGTCTCTGATTCAGTTTGTATTTTTCCCCAATCGTATGAGAGGTCTGATAGGGACAGAAAGCACATATTCCACTGACAACCTTAGAAAGATGGTAGAATATTAGGTATGCAGTAGCATGACTCGGTTGAAGGATGTGGGTTCCAAAACCCCATTACTTGTTTG
>NC_056737.1:433966830-433999666 GCF_019279795.1 Protopterus annectens | reverse complement strand
AAAAATGTGCCTGTGATTAATGTACACTCTAGGATATAAAGAATGTGCCTGTGATTAATGTACACTCTAGGATATAAAGAATGTGCCTGTGATTAATGTACACTCTAGAATATAAAGAATGTGCCTGTGATAAATGTACACTCTAGGATATAAAGAATGTGCCTGTGATTAATGTACACTCTAGGATATAAAGAATGTGCCTGTGGTAAATGTACACTCTAGGATATAAAGAATGTGCCTGTGATTAATGTACACTCTAGGATATAAAGAATGTGCCTGTGATTAATGTACACTCTAGGATATAAAGAATGTGCCTGTGATTAATGTACACTCTAGGATATAAAGAATGTGCCTGTGATTAATGTACACTCTAGGATATAAAGAATGTGCCTGTGATTAATGTACACTCTAGGATATAAAGAATGTGCCTGTGATTAATGTACACTCTAGGATATAAAGAATGTGCCTGTGGTAAATGTACACTCTAGGATATAAAGAATGTGCCTGTGATTAATGTACACTCTAGGATATAAAGAATGTGCCTGTGATTAATGTACACTCTAGGATATAAAGAATGTGCCAGTGGTAAATGTACACTCTAGGATATAAAGAATGTGCCTGTGATTAATGTACACTCTAGGATATAAAGAATGTGCCTGTGATTAATGTACACTCTAGGATATAAAGAATGTGCCTGTGATTAATGTACACTCTAGGATATAAAGAATGTGCCTGTGATTAATGTACACTCTAGGATATAAAGAATGTGCCTGTGATTAATGTACACTCTAGGATATAAAGAATGTGCCTGTGATTAATGTACACTCTAGGATATAAAGAATGTGCCTGTGATTAATGTACACTCTAGGATATAAAGAATGTGCCTGTGATTAATGTACACTCTAGGATATAAAGAATGTGCCTGTGATTAATGTACACTCTAGGATATAAAGAATGTGCCTGTGATTAATGTACACTCTAGGATATAAAGAATGTGCCTGTGATTAATGTACACTCTAGGATATAAAGAATGTGCCTGTGATTAATGTACACTCTAGGATATAAAGAATGTGCCTGTGATTAATGTACACTCTAGGATATAAAGAATGTGCCTGTGATTAATGTACACTCTAGGATATAAAGAATGTGCCTGTGATTAATGTACACTCTAGGATATAAAGAATGTGCCTGTGATTAATGTACACTCTAGGATATAAAGAATGTGCCTGTGATTAATGTACACTCTAGGATATAAAGAATGTGCCTGTGATTAATGTACACTCTAGGATATAAAGAATGTGCCTGTGATTAATGTACACTCTAGGATATAAAGAATGTGCCTGTGATTAATGTACACTCTAGGATATAAAGAATGTGCCTGTGATTAATGTACACTCTAGGATATAAAGAATGTGCCTGTGATTAATGTACACTCTAGGATATAAAGAATGTGCCTGTGATTAATGTACACTCTAGGATATAAAGAATGTGCCTGTGGTAAATGTACACTCTAGGATATAAAGAATGTGCCTGTGATTAATGTACACTCTAGGATATAAAGAATGTGCCTGTGATTAATGTACACTCTAGGATATAAAGAATGTGCCAGTGGTAAATGTACACTCTAGGATATAAAGAATGTGCCTGTGATTAATGTACACTCTAGGATATAAAGAATGTGCCTGTGGTAAATGTACACTCTAGGATATAAAGAATGTGCCTGTGATTAATGTACACTCTAGGATATAAAGAATGTGCCTGTGATTAATGTACACTCTAGGATATAAAGAATGTGCCTGTGATTAATGTACACTCTAGGATATAAAGAATGTGCCTGTGATTAATGTACACTCTAGGATATAAAGAATGTGCCTGTGATTAATGTACACTCTAGGATATAAAGAATGTGCCTGTGATTAATGTACACTCTAGGATATAAAGAATGTGCCTGTGATTAATGTACACTCTAGGATATAAAGAATGTGCCTGTGATTAATGTACACTCTAGGATATAAAGAATGTGCCTGTGATTAATGTACACTCTAGGATATAAAGAATGTGCCTGTGATTAATGTACACTCTAGGATATAAAGAATGTGCCAGTGGTAAATGTACACTCTAGGATATAAAGAATGTGCCTGTGATTAATGTACACTCTAGGATATAAAGAATGTGCCTGTGGTAAATGTACACTCTAGGATATAAAGAATGTGCCTGTGATTAATGTACACTCTAGGATATAAAGAATGTGCCTGTGATTAATGTACACTCTAGGATATAAAGAATGTGCCTGTGATTAATGTACACTCTAGGATATAAAGAATGTGCCTGTGATTAATGTACACTCTAGGATATAAAGAATGTGCCTGTGATTAATGTACACTCTAGGATATAAAGAATGTGCCTGTGATTAATGTACACTCTAGGATATAAAGAATGTGCCTGTGATTAATGTACACTCTAGGATATAAAGAATGTGCCTGTGATTAATGTACACTCTAGGATATAAAGAATGTGCCAGTGGTAAATGTACACTCTAGGATATAAAGAATGTGCCAGTGGTAAATGTACACTCTAGGATATAAAGAATGTGCCTGTGATTAATGTACACTCTAGGATATAAAGAATGTGCCTGTGATTAATGTACACTCTAGGATATAAAGAATGTGCCTGTGATTAATGTACACTCTAGGATATAAAGAATGTGCCTGTGATTAATGTACACTCTAGGATATAAAGAATGTGCCTGTGATTAATGTACACTCTAGGATATAAAGAATGTGCCTGTGATTAATGTACACTCTAGGATATAAAGAATGTGCCTGTGATTAATGTACACTCTAGGATATAAAGAATGTGCCTGTGATTAATGTACACTCTAGGATATAAAGAATGTGCCTGTGATTAATGTACACTCTAGGATATAAAGAATGTGCCTGTGATTAATGTACACTCTAGGATATAAAGAATGTGCCTGTGGTAAATGTACACTCTAGGATATAAAGAATGTGCCTGTGATTAATGTACACTCTAGGATATAAAGAATGTGCCTGTGGTAAATGTACACTCTAGGATATAAAGAATGTGCCTGTGATTAATGTACACTCTAGGATATAAAGAATGTGCCTGTGGTAAATGTACACTCTAGGATATAAAGAATGTGCCTGTGATTAATGTACACTCTAGGATATAAAGAATGTGCCTGTGATTAATGTACACTCTAGGATATAAAGAATGTGCCTGTGATTAATGTACACTCTAGGATATAAAGAATGTGCCAGTGGTAAATGTACACTCTAGGATATAAAGAATGTGCCTGTGATTAATGTACACTCTAGGATATAAAGAATGTGCCTGTGGTAAATGTACACTCTAGGATATAAAGAATGTGCCTGTGATTAATGTACACTCTAGGATATAAAGAATGTGCCTGTGATTAATGTACACTCTAGGATATAAAGAATGTGCCTGTGGTAAATGTACACTCTAGGATATAAAGAATGTGCCTGTGATTAATGTACACTCTAGGATATAAAGAATGTGCCTGTGATTAATGTACACTCTAGGATATAAAGAATGTGCCTGTGATTAATGTACACTCTAGGATATAAAGAATGTGCCTGTGATTAATGTACACTCTAGGATATAAAGAATGTGCCTGTGATTAATGTACACTCTAGGATATAAAGAATGTGCCTGTGGTAAATGTACACTCTAGGATATAAAGAATGTGCCTGTGATTAATGTACACTCTAGGATATAAAGAATGTGCCTGTGATTAATGTACACTCTAGGATATAAAGAATGTGCCTGTGGTAAATGTACACTCTAGGATATAAAGAATGTGCCTGTGATTAATGTACACTCTAGGATATAAAGAATGTGCCTGTGATTAATGTACACTCTAGGATATAAAGAATGTGCCTGTGATTAATGTACACTCTAGGATATAAAGAATGTGCCTGTGATTAATGTACACTCTAGGATATAAAGAATGTGCCTGTGATTAATGTACACTCTAGGATATAAAGAATGTGCCTGTGGTAAATGTACACTCTAGGATATAAAGAATGTGCCTGTGGTAAATGTACACTCTAGGATATAAAGAATGTGCCTGTGATTAATGTACACTCTAGGATATAAAGAATGTGCCTGTGATTAATGTACACTCTAGGATATAAAGAATGTGCCTGTGGTAAATGTACACTCTAGGATATAAAGAATGTGCCTGTGATTAATGTACACTCTAGGATATAAAGAATGTGCCTGTGATTAATGTACACTCTAGGATATAAAGAATGTGCCTGTGGTAAATGTACACTCTAGGATATAAAGAATGTGCCTGTGATTAATGTACACTCTAGGATATAAAGAATGTGCCTGTGATTAATGTACACTCTAGGATATAAAGAATGTGCCTGTGATTAATGTACACTCTAGGATATAAAGAATGTGCCTGTGATTAATGTACACTCTAGGATATAAAGAATGTGCCTGTGATTAATGTACACTCTAGGATATAAAGAATGTGCCTGTGATTAATGTACACTCTAGGATATAAAGAATGTGCCTGTGATTAATGTACACTCTAGGATATAAAGAATGTGCCTGTGATTAATGTACACTCTAGGATATAAAGAATGTGCCTGTGATAAATGTACACTCTAGGATATAAAGAATGTGCCTGTGATTAATGTACACTCTAGGATATAAAGAATGTGCCTGTGGTAAATGTACACTCTAGGATATAAAGAATGTGCCTGTGATTAATGTACACTCTAGGATATAAAGAATGTGCCTGTGATTAATGTACACTCTAGGATATAAAGAATGTGCCTGTGATTAATGTACACTCTAGGATATAAAGAATGTGCCTGTGATTAATGTACACTCTAGGATATAAAGAATGTGCCTGTGATTAATGTACACTCTAGGATATAAAGAATGTGCCTGTGGTAAATGTACACTCTAGGATATAAAGAATGTGCCTGTGATTAATGTACACTCTAGGATATAAAGAATGTGCCTGTGATTAATGTACACTCTAGGATATAAAGAATGTGCCTGTGATTAATGTACACTCTAGGATATAAAGAATGTGCCTGTGATTAATGTACACTCTAGGATATAAAGAATGTGCCTGTGATTAATGTACACTCTAGGATATAAAGAATGTGCCTGTGGTAAATGTACACTCTAGGATATAAAGAATGTGCCTGTGATTAATGTACACTCTAGGATATAAAGAATGTGCCTGTGATTAATGTACACTCTAGGATATAAAGAATGTGCCTGTGATTAATGTACACTCTAGGATATAAAGAATGTGCCTGTGGTAAATGTACACTCTAGGATATAAAGAATGTGCCTGTGATTAATGTACACTCTAGGATATAAAGAATGTGCCTGTGATTAATGTACACTCTAGGATATAAAGAATGTGCCTGTGATTAATGTACACTCTAGGATATAAAGAATGTGCCTGTGGTAAATGTACACTCTAGGATATAAAGAATGTGCCTGTGATTAATGTACACTCTAGGATATAAAGAATGTGCCTGTGATTAATGTACACTCTAGGATATAAAGAATGTGCCTGTGATTAATGTACACTCTAGGATATAAAGAATGTGCCTGTGGTAAATGTACACTCTAGGATATAAAGAATGTGCCTGTGATTAATGTACACTCTAGGATATAAAGAATGTGCCTGTGATTAATGTACACTCTAGGATATAAAGAATGTGCCTGTGATTAATGTACACTCTAGGATATAAAGAATGTGCCTGTGATTAATGTACACTCTAGGATATAAAGAATGTGCCTGTGATTAATGTACACTCTAGGATATAAAGAATGTGCCTGTGATTAATGTACACTCTAGGATATAAAGAATGTGCCTGTGATTAATGTACACTCTAGGATATAAAGAATGTGCCAGTGGTAAATGTACACTCTAGGATATAAAGAATGTGCCTGTGATTAATGTACACTCTAGGATATAAAGAATGTGCCTGTGATTAATGTACACTCTAGGATATAAAGAATGTGCCTGTGGTAAATGTACACTCTAGGATATAAAGAATGTGCCTGTGATTAATGTACACTCTAGGATATAAAGAATGTGCCTGTGATTAATGTACACTCTAGGATATAAAGAATGTGCCTGTGGTAAATGTACACTCTAGGATATAAAGAATGTGCCTGTGATTAATGTACACTCTAGGATATAAAGAATGTGCCTGTGATTAATGTACACTCTAGGATATAAAGAATGTGCCTGTGATTAATGTACACTCTAGGATATAAAGAATGTGCCTGTGATTAATGTACACTCTAGGATATAAAGAATGTGCCTGTGATTAATGTACACTCTAGGATATAAAGAATGTGCCTGTGATTAATGTACACTCTAGGATATAAAGAATGTGCCAGTGGTAAATGTACACTCTAGGATATAAAGAATGTGCCTGTGATTAATGTACACTCTAGGATATAAAGAATGTGCCTGTGGTAAATGTACACTCTAGGATATAAAGAATGTGCCTGTGATTAATGTACACTCTAGGATATAAAGAATGTGCCTGTGGTAAATGTACACTCTAGGATATAAAGAATGTGCCTGTGATTAATGTACACTCTAGGATATAAAGAATGTGCCTGTGATTAATGTACACTCTAGGATATAAAGAATGTGCCTGTGATTAATGTACACTCTAGGATATAAAGAATGTGCCAGTGGTAAATGTACACTCTAGGATATAAAGAATGTGCCTGTGATTAATGTACACTCTAGGATATAAAGAATGTGCCTGTGATTAATGTACACTCTAGGATATAAAGAATGTGCCTGTGGTAAATGTACACTCTAGGATATAAAGAATGTGCCTGTGATTAATGTACACTCTAGGATATAAAGAATGTGCCTGTGGTAAATGTACACTCTAGGATATAAAGAATGTGCCTGTGATTAATGTACACTCTAGGATATAAAGAATGTGCCTGTGGTAAATGTACACTCTAGGATATAAAGAATGTGCCTGTGATTAATGTACACTCTAGGATATAAAGAATGTGCCTGTGATTAATGTACACTCTAGGATATAAAGAATGTGCCTGTGATTAATGTACACTCTAGGATATAAAGAATGTGCCTGTGATTAATGTACACTCTAGGATATAAAGAATGTGCCTGTGATTAATGTACACTCTAGGATATAAAGAATGTGCCTGTGATTAATGTACACTCTAGGATATAAAGAATGTGCCTGTGATTAATGTACACTCTAGGATATAAAGAATGTGCCTGTGATTAATGTACACTCTAGGATATAAAGAATGTGCCTGTGATTAATGTACACTCTAGGATATAAAGAATGTGCCTGTGATTAATGTACACTCTAGGATATAAAGAATGTGCCAGTGGTAAATGTACACTCTAGGATATAAAGAATGTGCCTGTGATTAATGTACACTCTAGGATATAAAGAATGTGCCTGTGGTAAATGTACACTCTAGGATATAAAGAATGTGCCTGTGATTAATGTACACTCTAGGATATAAAGAATGTGCCTGTGATTAATGTACACTCTAGGATATAAAGAATGTGCCTGTGGTAAATGTACACTCTAGGATATAAAGAATGTGCCTGTGATTAATGTACACTCTAGGATATAAAGAATGTGCCTGTGATTAATGTACACTCTAGGATATAAAGAATGTGCCTGTGATTAATGTACACTCTAGGATATAAAGAATGTGCCTGTGATTAATGTACACTCTAGGATATAAAGAATGTGCCTGTGATTAATGTACACTCTAGGATATAAAGAATGTGCCTGTGGTAAATGTACACTCTAGGATATAAAGAATGTGCCTGTGATTAATGTACACTCTAGGATATAAAGAATGTGCCTGTGATTAATGTACACTCTAGGATATAAAGAATGTGCCTGTAGTAAATGTACACTCTAGGATATAAAGAATGTGCCTGTGATTAATGTACACTCTAGGATATAAAGAATGTGCCTGTGATTAATGTACACTCTAGGATATAAAGAATGTGCCTGTGATTAATGTACACTCTAGGATATAAAGAATGTGCCAGTGATAAATGTACACTCTGGGATATAAAGAATGTGCCTGTGATTAATGTACACTCTAGGATATAAAGAATGTGCCTGTGGTAAATGTACACTCTAGGATATAAAGAATGTGCCTGTGGTAAATGTACACTCTAGGATATAAAGAATGTGCCTGTGATTAATGTACACTCTAGGATATAAAGAATGTGCCTGTGATTAATGTACACTCTAGGATATAAAGAATGTGCCTGTAGTAAATGTACACTCTAGGATATAAAGAATGTGCCTGTGATTAATGTACACTCTAGGATATAAAGAATGTGCCTGTGATTAATGTACACTCTAGGATATAAAGAATGTGCCTGTGGTAAATGTACACTCTAGGATATAAAGAATGTGCCTGTGATTAATGTACACTCTAGGATATAAAGAATGTGCCTGTGATTAATGTACACTCTAGGATATAAAGAATGTGCCTGTGATTAATGTACACTCTAGGATATAAAGAATGTGCCTGTGATTAATGTACACTCTAGGATATAAAGAATGTGCCTGTGATTAATGTACATTCTAGGATATAAAGAATCTGCCAGTGGTAAATGTACACTTTAGGATATAAAGAATGTGCCTGTGATTAATGTACACTCTAGGATATAAAGAATGTGCCTGTAGTAAATGTACACTCTAGGATATAAAGAATGTGCCAGTGGTAAATGTACACTCTAGGATATAAAGAATGTGCCTGTGATTAATGTACACTCTAGGATATAAAGAATGTGCCTGTGGTAAATGTACACTCTAGGATATAAAGAATGTGCCTGTGATTAATGTACACTCTAGGATATAAAGAATGTGCCTGTGATTAATGTACACTCTAGGATATAAAGAATGTGCCTGTAGTAAATGTACACTCTAGGATATAAAGAATGTGCCTGTGATTAATGTACACTCTAGGATATAAAGAATGTGCCTGTGATTAATGTACACTCTAGGATATAAAGAATGTGCCTGTGGTAAATGTACACTCTAGGATATAAAGAATGTGCCTGTGATTAATGTACACTCTAGGATATAAAGAATGTGCCTGTGATTAATGTACACTCTAGGATATAAAGAATGTGCCTGTGATTAATGTACTTTCTAGGATATAAAGAATGTGCCTGTGATTAATGTACACTCTAGGATATAAAGAATGCGCCTGTGATTAATGTACATTATAGGATATAAAGAATCTGCCAGTGGTAAATGTACACTTTAGGATATAAAGAATGTGCCTGTGATTAATATACACTCTAGGATATAAAGAATGTGCCAGTGGTAAATGTACACTCTAGGATATAAAGAATGTGCCTGTGATTAATGTACACTCTAGGATATAAAGAATGTGCCAGTGGTAAATGTACACTCTAGGATATAAAGAATGTGCCAGTGGCAAATGTACACTCTAGGATATAAAGAATGTGCCTGTGATTAATGTACATTCTAGGATATAAAGAATGTGCCTGTGATTAATGTACACTCTAGGATATAAAGAATGTGCCTGTGGTAAATGTACACTCTAGGATATAAAGAATGTGCCTGTGATTAATGTACACTCTAGGATATAAAGAATGTGCCTGTGATTAATGTACACTCTAGGATATAAAGAATGTGCCTGTGATTAATGTACACTCTAGGATATAAAGAATGTGCCAGTGGTAAATGTACACTCTAGGATATAAAGAATGTGCCTGTGATTAATGTACACTCTAGGATATAAAGAATGTGCCTGTGATTAATGTACACTCTAGGATATAAAGAATGTGCCTATGATTAATGTACATTCTAGGATATAAAGAATGTGCCTGTGATTAATGTACACTCTAGGATATAAAGAATGTGCCTGTGATTAATGTACACTCTAGGATATAAAGAATGTGCCTGTGATTAATGTACACTCTAGGATATAAAGAATGTGCCTGTGATTAATGTACACTCTAGGATATAAAGAATGTGCCTGTGGTAAATGTACACTCTAGGATATAAAGAATGTGCCAGTGGTAAATGTACACTCTAGGATATAAAGAATGTGCCAGTGGTAAATGTACACTCTAGGATATAAAGAATGTGCCTGTGGTAAATGTACACTCTAGGATATAAAGAATGTGCCTGTGATTAATGTACACTCTAGGATATAAAGAATGTGCCTGTGATTAATGTACACTCTAGGATATAAAGAATGTGCCTGTGGTAAATGTACACTCTAGGATATAAAGAATGTGCCTGTGATTAATGTACACTCTAGGATATAAAGAATGTGCCTGTGATTAATGTACACTCTAGGATATAAAGAATGTGCCTATGATTAATGTACATTCTAGGATATAAAGAATGTGCCTGTGATTAATGTACACTCTAGGATATAAAGAATGTGCCTGTGATTAATGTACACTCTAGGATATAAAGAATGTGCCTGTGATTAATGTACACTCTAGGATATAAAGAATGTGCCAGTGGTAAATGTACACTCTAGGATATAAAGAATGTGCCTGTGGTAAATGTACACTCTAGGATATAAAGAATGTGCCAGTGGTAAATGTACACTCTAGGATATAAAGAATGTGCCTGTGATTAATGTACACTCTAGGATATAAAGAATGTGCCTGTGGTAAATGTACACTCTAGGATATAAAGAATGTGCCTGTGATTAATGTACACTCTAGGATATAAAGAATGTGCCTGTGATTAATGTACACTCTAGGATATAAAGAATGTGCCTGTGATTAATGTACACTCTAGGATATAAAGAATGTGCCAGTGGTAAATGTACACTCTAGGATATAAAGAATGTGCCTGTGATTAATGTACACTCTAGGATATAAAGAATGTGCCTGTGGTAAATGTACACTCTAGGATATAAAGAATCTGCCAGTGGTAAATGTACACTTTAGGATATAAAGAATGTGCCTGTGATTAATGTACACTCTAGGATATAAAGAATGTGCCTGTGGTAAATGTACACTCTAGGATATAAAGAATGTGCCTGTGATTAATATACACTCTAGGATATAAAGAATGTGCCAGTGGTAAATGTACACTCTAGGATATAAAGAATGTGCCTGTGATTAATGTACACTCTAGGATATAAAGAATGTGCCTGTGATTAATGTACACTCTAGGATATAAAGAATGTGCCTGTGATTAATGTACATTCTAGGATATAAAGAATGTGCCTGTGATTAATGTACACTCTAGGATATAAAGAATGTGCCTGTGATTAATGTACACTCTAGGATATAAAGAATGTGCCTGTGATTAATGTACACTCTAGGATATAAAGAATGTGCCTGTGATTAATGTACACTCTAGGATATAAAGAATGTGCCAGTGGTAAATGTACACTCTAGGATATAAAGAATGTGCCAGTGGTAAATGTACACTCTAGGATATAAAGAATGTGCCTGTGATAAATGTACACTCTAGGATATAAAGAATGTGCCTGTGGTAAATGTACACTCTAGGATATAAAGAATGTGCCTGTGATTAATGTACACTCTAGGATATAAAGAATGTGCCTGTGATTAATGTACACTCTAGGATATAAAGAATGTGCCTGTGGTAAATGTACACTCTAGGATATAAAGAATGTGCCTGTGATTAATGTACACTCTAGGATATAAAGAATGTGCCTGTGATTAATGTACACTCTAGGATATAAAGAATGTGCCTGTGATTAATGTACATTCTAGGATATAAAGAATGTGCCTGTGATTAATGTACACTCTAGGATATAAAGAATGTGCCTGTGATTAATGTACACTCTAGGATATAAAGAATGTGCCTGTGATTAATGTACACTCTAGGATATAAAGAATGTGCCAGTGGTAAATGTACACTCTAGGATATAAAGAATGTGCCAGTGGTAAATGTACACTCTAGGATATAAAGAATGTGCCAGTGGTAAATGTACACTCTAGGATATAAAGAATGTGCCTGTGATTAATGTACACTCTAGGATATAAAGAATGTGCCTGTGGTAAATGTACACTCTAGGATATAAAGAATGTGCCTGTGATTAATGTACACTCTAGGATATAAAGAATGTGCCTGTGATTAATGTACACTCTAGGATATAAAGAATGTGCCTGTGATTAATATACACTCTAGGATATAAAGAATGTGCCAGTGGTAAATGTACACTCTGGGATATAAAGAATGTGCCTGTGATTAATGTACACTCTAGGATATAAAGAATGTGCCTGTGGTAAATGTACACTCTAGGATATAAAGAATGTGCCTGTGATTAATGTACACTCTAGGATATAAAGAATGTGCCTGTGATTAATGTACACTCTAGGATATAAAGAATGTGCCTTTGGTAAATGTACACTCTAGGATATAAAGAATGTGCCTGTGATTAATGTACACTCTAGCATATAAAGAATGTGCCTGTGATTAATGTACACTCTAGGATATAAAGAATGTGCCTGTGATTAATGTACATTCTAGGATATAAAGAATGTACCTGTGATTAATGTACACTCTAGGATATAAAGAATGTGCCTGTGATTAATGTACACTCTAGGATATAAATAATGTGCCTCTGGAAAATGTACACTCTAGGATATAAAGAATGTTCCTGTGATTAATGTACACTCTAGGATATAAAGAATGTGCCTGTGATTAATGTACACTCTAGGATATAAAGAATGTGCCTGTAGTAAATGTACACTCTAGGATATAAAGAATGTGCCTGTGATTAATGTACACTCTAGGATATAAAGAATGCGCCTGATATTAATGTATTCTCTAGGTTATAAAGAATGTGCCTGTGATTAATGTACACTCTAGGATATAAAGAATGTGCCTGTGGTAAATGTACACTCTAGGATATAAAGAATGTGCCTGTGGTAAATGTACACTCTAGGATATAAAGAATGTGCCTGTGATTAATGTACCCTCTAGGATATAAAGAATGTGCCTGTGATTAATGTACACTCTAGGATATAAAGAATGTGCCTGTAGTAAATGTACACTCTAGGATACAAAGAGTGTGCCTGTGATTAATGTACACTCTAAGATATAAAGAATGTGCCTGTGATTAATGTATACTCTAGGATATAAAAAATGTGCCTGTGGTAAATGTACACTCTGGGATATAAAGAATGTGCCTCTGATTAATGTACACTCTAGCATATAAAGAATGTGCCTGTGATTAATGTACACTCTAGGATATAAAGAATGTTCCTATGATTAATGTACATTCTAGGATATAAAGAATGTGCCTGTGATTAATGTACACTCTAGGATATAAAGAATGCACCTGTGATTAATGTACATTCTAGGATATAAAGAATCTGCCAGTGGTAAATGTACACTTTAGGATATAAATAATGTGCCTGTGATTAATTTACACTCTAGGATATAAAGAATGTGCCTGTAGTAAATGTACACTCTAGGATATAAAGAATGTGCCTGTGATTAATGTACACTCTAGGATATAAAGAATGCGCCTGATATTAATGTACACTCTAGGTTATAAAGAATGTGCCTGTCATTAATATACACTCTAGGATATAAAGAATGTGCCTGTGATTAATATACACTCTAGGATATAAAGAATGTGCCTGTGGTAAATGTACACTCTAGGATATAAAGAATGTGCCTGTGATTAATGTACACTCTAGGATATAAAGAATGTGCCTTTGATTACTGTGCAGTCTAGGATATAAAGAATGAGCCAGTGGTTAGGTTGTCTAGTATAGATAACAGAGTTGTGTGATATTGATAATGAGGAAGGTAGTTGTGAGCGTGCTCAAAGGTAGTCAATGGTAAGAAACTTTGTTAGGTCAGAGGTGTGAAAGAAAAGAATTAATGTTTTGTTGCAAAATGGATGGAGGGTTCAAGATCAGAAGGGTAGAGTAATAAGAAGGAATGGAAAGGTGGTGAGGGGTGCGCCTATCAGATAACAGTCATCTTAATGAAACAGTAAGATTTGTATCTGTCAGTGAGGTGAGATGATGCATTCATGTGGAACTTTATATAGCCCAAGCTATTTCTAAAGAAGGAGGGGCTGCTTTCTTGAGTTTGGGATTTAAGACCTTTCTCATGGGCCGTTTATTAGAAAGGCACCTCCATATTAAAACACCACTAGTTTTATAACTCGAGTTTCACCTGTACATGTTTTGGGTAAGTTTCTCAATAAGTAATCTGTCCTTTCTTTAAACGAGACCCATTTTTTAAATAAAATGTTGCAAGAATACTCCATATGGGGGTTAGGATAATAAGGCTGCAGTTTCTGTTGAAAGCTGAGACATTTCATTGAGACACATAGTAAATGGTGTACCATCCTCAAGAAATGAGAACAATATGTCATTACGTATGGTAATTCCTGCTGTAAGGGTGAGGAAATGAGAGAACTTCAAGGCTTGTAAGATGTGTTTGCTAATTTCTGATTTAGTTTTGTAGCTGTTTTCAGACTTTGTGTAAATTTTTTTCTAAGATCTTTTACAGTGCTGGAAATAGAGAGATGGGACTACCACTGAATGCAAAAGTGTTAAGTGACACAGTTTTGGAGATGGGTCAAGTAACCAGATGTTTCCAATTATCTGGAATTATATTTTTGGGTCTGTCCTTACAGATTGTAACATACCATGAACATAGGCCATCATTTGCAAAGGGAGTTTAGGACTGTGGCAAGTCAAAAATAATAATAATAATAATAAATATAAAAATAATAATAAGAGCAGTAGAAATGGAGTCACTGGGGGGTTGGTGTTAGGAATGATAATGGAGTATCACACACGAAATGAAAGACTCGAGGATTTATTTTTATTTACTTACTTATTCTTGTTAACAGGGATGGTCTTATGGGTGCATTGTCAATGTAGTAGTTTGCTGGGCTGGCCTTCTTTCCAAAAGATATTATGATGCACTGTTTGGCACCGAGTTTTAGACCATGACTGTAGCACCAGTTATTAGCCTGTGTTAGGCCTCCTTGGAGGATAGGTACATCTTGGGGGATTCAATGACTGCACCCAATTCGAATAATTTGCATACTTGGTCAGCCAGAGGCCCTTGAATTTAACCTTGACCTCATAGAAATAGATGCAGAATAGGATTAGCTCCAACACTGAGCCCTGAGGCACTACACTAGTGACCAGCCTTTTTGTGGAGAAAGACTTCCTTATTCTTAACTGCCTGTGTCCTGTCTGTACCCAGCTGGCAATCCAGTGGGTGATGTAGGGGTTTATACCCAGTTTAGTGAGGTTTTCTGCAATGCTCAAGTGGGATATTGTGTCATATGCCTTGGCCAGGATGAGGTAATCAGTATGCATCATTTTGCCCTCTTCCATTGCTTTGAAGACCTTCTTGAAGAAGTTCCCTAGGTTGCCCATGACAAATCTGAAATGATTTGGGTCCAATGTTTGTAGGTTACCTATGTCATAATATAGGAAATCCATGATCTCTAGAGCTATGCATATCAGGCTAGTCAAGCTTATGGGTCAAAAATTGCTGGGGTCTATAGACAGCCCACCCACCCTTGTACAACAG
Source organism: Protopterus annectens (assembly GCF_019279795.1). Classification (NCBI taxonomy): domain Eukaryota; kingdom Metazoa; phylum Chordata; order Ceratodontiformes; family Protopteridae; genus Protopterus; species Protopterus annectens. The sequence continues at coordinate 433,984,049 of NC_056737.1, read as the reverse complement.
ATGTCCATTGCAATCCTCCATCTATTTGGTATGACGCATGTTTGAAGGCTGTAGTTAATTAGTATTTCTTTTGGTCCTCATAGTTCATGTTTCATGCTATTAATGAGGCATTCTGGGATATTATTGGGACCTACTGATGTAGTGTTTTTGGCTTGGAAAGCACTGTGAGCATCTGGACTCTAGTGATATTTGGGGGGCCTATGTATGTGGGTATTTCCTGAGGGGCATCTCTTGGGGAGAGGGGTAAAACTGGAGCTAAACTTGTTGGCTAGGAGGTTTGCTATATTTCTGGCTCTATATAGGTAGCACCACTTACAGTTAATTCAGTACATTGCTATGCACTGACTGAGGTTACAAACATCACTGAAGAAAGCTTTGTGATTGTCCTTGCCTGCAAGATTAATTTTATCTTTAGGCTTTGGTGGACTTTTATTAGCCTCCCGATTCACTTGTTTAGGTTGATGAGGGTTTATTTATCTTGCCAGGCATGGCACCTCCTAATATTTGCGATGAATTTCTTCCTTCATTATACAACCTATTAATGTTGGGATTCCACCAGGGTAGCTTGTTTTTTGGAGTTGATACTATGCTTAGTCCAGATAGGTACAGCTGTCTCTATGCAGCTGTTAATATGATTATTCAGAGTTTCTGTGAAGGATTCATCATAGATAACAGTGATCTCAGGGTTTGATGGGCTTGAAATTTTGCCAAGGTATCACTTACTAGAAAGTTTGCCCTAGAATATCTCCTAAAAGTTCTATGGGTAACCAGCATCCTTGGTTTTACATTTACCTTAAAGGAGACAGCTTTATGATCTGACCTGACCAGTAGGGACATTACACTAGAGAGAGTGCAATGTTCTACCATATTTTTGAGGACCAAATCAAGTATGTTTGTGCCTCTAGTGGGTGCACGGGCTAAGGTGTTTGGATTTACAAAGCCCAGAAATATTTGGCCTGCATGTTAGGAGTCATATATGATTCCCAGTTTATACTGGGATAGTTAAAGTCACCCATGAATATGATGTTAGGTTAAACTAAGAGTGTCTCTAGCACATTTAAGTATGTATTATGTTTTTTCTGGGTCATGGGGGGGGTGCTACAACTTGCAAGATCATGGCATAGGACTTTCTCTTTCTCTAAGGTAATTTGAATGTGGAAAAGCTCAAGTGCATTATACTGACATGCCAGCCTTGAAGTGAATATCTTTTTAATGTAAATAGAGATACCACCACCCTTTATCCCTTCCTGTGCAATAGTTGGTCTAAATTGTTTCACAAAAGAACATCTCTAAATGTATCCATCAGAACACTGCCAGCTTAAAATTTATTCCAAGTCGTGTTTATCCCAAAGTTCTGCTTCTAACATGAAGGACCAATCAAAATCAGCACCTTTGGCTATGCAAGTCTTTTCCTGTATTTAAACTGACTGCATGCTTTATGTATGACTCATTATGTATTCTTACCTCTGCCGGTTACTTGTAGCAACAAGTACCTCATACTTTCCAATTAACCAGTTAAGAAAAAGCAGAGCAGTCCTCTGGGAAGAACACCTTCCAGAGACTACAGCAAACATCTGACTACAGTGCTCTGAAGGGGATAAAATGCCAGACTAGCAATATTCACAGTTCTGTAATTCTGGGATGATGTTTGTTTATACTGTAACCTACTGAGGTGTTCTTACCGTACTTTTTCAGGTTTTAGACATTAGGTTTTATTTCTCCTGAAAATAGTTTGCATTATTAGCAACAAAGTATTATTTCTTACCAGGTTCTTGGCACATGACAAAACCTAGAGAACTGCAAGTACAAACTTTTTGAAAGCAATATTTGTAAGTTCTCATGCACTGTTACATATCATATCCCATTAATGAAACAGTGTTAGGTAAGTATTGGTTATTTTTCATTTCCCAGCAGAATCTTACACACAGCATCTGGTGAAAAAGTTAATCTCATTTTATATGTTCGTAGGTTAATGCTAGTCATTTGATCTGTTAGATCATTTGTTGCCTAGCGACAGTGATTCTGGCTACATGCTAACCCTTTCCATAAGTGACTGTGGCATGACACCAAGGGTGTATTTATGGCTTCCCATTTATTCATAGGAAGTTACTAGGCTACTGGCCTTGAGACCCTTACAAGCCTAGCCAAGAATTTAGCCCATGTTCCAACAAGTCAGCACCCTATGCCACTGTCAAGCAGGGACACAGGTGGAATCCCTAGGGGTGTATTCTCTGTTCCCCATCCAGTTATCTAGGTTGCACTTAAAAAGGTTTAATGAGGTACCCTGCTTTACATGGAGAGGGGATCTATTCCACAAAACGGGGAGTCTCTGGGACACAAATCTGTTCCGCCAACAAGTTCTATTGATGTCACAGACCAGGCTGAGGTTGCGCGTGCGGTTTACTCGAGTGGAGCTTGACTTGTGGATAATCAGCAGTCCCATCAGGGTGGGGTCTGAGATTGCTTTGCATGCCAGACAGAGGTCATGTCTGAGGTGTCTGTAGGAGACTGAGTAGAAGGACAGGGCTTTTAGCCTATCTGTGTAGGGTAGATGTTTGAGGCCCTGGATTCTGCAGGTGAAGAACCTCTGTGGTCTCTCCAGCTGCTACATGTACTTTGTGAGGTACATTCCGGAAGGGGCATTGTACTCAATAATGGGTCTTACAAGGGAAGAATACAGGGATGTAAAGACCACCTTGTCCCTGGATGAGACACCCTTACTAATGAGGTGTGCCACGTAAAAAGCTTTCCATACAACAGAGGCAATATGGTGGTCAAAAGTCAGTTTGCTATCAACCTGGGTGCCTAAGTCCCTCACGACTGCTTGCATGCTTAGTGCCTTATTATCATGTGATAATGTGTGGAAACGTCATTCTCTCCAAAAAGGATGCTGATGCATGTTTTGGCATTCAGTTTGAGGCCATGTTTCTGGCACCAGTCATTTGTTTGGGTGAGACCCTCTTGGAAGATGTCCACATCACTAGGGGAATTTATGACAGCACCCAGGTTGCAGTCATCTGCAAACTTGGTCAGCCATAGCCCACTAGATTTGGCCTGTACCTCTGACAAGTATATCCCAAACAGCAGAGGCCCCAAGACCAATCCTTGGGGTACACCGCTTGTTACAGGTCTACTACTTGGGGTGGCTTCCCATATTTTGACTAGGTGGGTTCTATCAGTGAGCCAGTTTGTTACCCATCTGGTAACATATGGATGCCTAGTTGACAGAGTTTTTCTATTATACCCGAGTAGGGAATAGTATAGAAGGCCTTGGCTGGGTCAAGGTAGGCAGTGTGCACCATCTTCCCCTCATTTATGGCCTTGGTGACTGTCTCAAAGAAGTCGACCAGATTTAATGTCCTTGTTAATAAGTTCCATAATAATCCACTCCTTGGCCTTGTAGATCAGGCTAGTTAGACTGATGGGTCTGTAATTTCCTTGACTGGTGGGCGCTCCACCTTCGTGCAAAGGGATAACAGCAGCTGTTCTCCATTCGGCTGGGATGAAGCCAGTACTCAGGCTTTCATTGAATAGGGTGCCTAATGGTGCTGCAAGTTCCTGCCTGAGTTCATGTAGGATGCAGCCTGGAATGTTACCGGGTCCATGGAGGCTGTATTTTTTGCCTTTGAGAGGGCAGTGATGACTTGCTTCCTAGAGATAAGGGGAGGGGGGCAGGTACTGGGGATGTCCTGTTTTACTGATGGGGAGCAGAGGAGTGAAGTTTTCACTGAACCTGTCTTCCAGCAGGTTGGCTATATCTACAGGGTTTGTGTATGTGCTGTCTTTGACCACCAGTTCTGAGCAGATCTGGTTGCTTCCCTTGAGATTGCGGACATATGTGAAGAAAGCCTTATGACTGTCTTAAGTAGATGTGGCGAATTTGGACTCGAAGCTTGCTTTGGAGGATTTCACTAATGCTCTTATTTGCTTGTTCGGGCTAAGGAGAGATTGCTTCCAATTAGACACCTGCTCCTTCTTGGTCCTGGACAGCAATTTTTCCTTTTAATATAGAGTTTATTTATTGTGGATGTCCACCAGACAGGTTTACTCTTCCTTGAGGAGGAGGATTTCGTCCAGTCTGGTATTCCTGATTCCATGCAGCTATGTAAATGCTCATATAGTACTTTGGTGTAGGTTTGGACATATGCGCCAGTTCCTGTGGATGGGAAGGGGGGTGTGAAGCTGTTTATATCTTCCCTCAGGAGGTTGTAATCAGCTTTGGAGAAGTTTTTTTGTTTGACCCTAGCTGGGGGGGGGGGCAGAGGAGATGGTAACTTTGAAAATGACTGCTCTGTGGGCGATCTTACCAGGGATGATGACATTGTAGGGATGCTGCAGTGGTTACTCATGTTGGTTAATACCAAGTGCAAGATATTTTCACTTCTTGTGGAGGTGTCAAGTCAACCAACTGGTTGAAGGCATTTGCATTGACGAAATCAAGCAATTTCTGGGCATTTGTGTTTTGGCATGAGTATTTCTTCCAATCTATGGTTGAATAGTTAAAGTCACCCAGGATCAGGGTAAAGGGTTGAATCTTGATAGATTTGAAGAGGCCCAGATAGGTGGAGTGGGCATCTAGAGTCAGAGTTGGAGGCCTGTAGCTAGCTATGATTTGAATAGGGGTCTTGACAACTGTTAACTGCACCTGGAGTATTTCTGTGCATCATACTGTTTGACCAGCCTAGAGGTGTGTATGTCTTTTATATATATTGCACCTCCATCTCCTTTTGTTTTGCTGCCCATGGTTTGGGGTCTGAATGAATGATAGGATGAGTAACATGGTATGGCTGGGGTGCTCTCTGCCAGACAGACAACAGGTTGGCAATTTTCTCAAGTTCAGTATGAGATGTACCATCCACTATAAGCTTGGCACATAGTTGGGCATTCCCTTTTAGATTTCGGACATAGCTAAAGAATGTTTTATGATTATCCTTAGCTAGGGCTGCTAATTTGGCCTTGTAACTAACTTTAGAGGACTTTATAAGATATCTGATTTGCTTGCTCAAGCTGTGGAGGGTATTCTTTTTCTGTTGAACAAGTTCCCTGTTTGTCATAGACATCAGTTTCTTCCTTTTTGTTATATAATCCACCAAGGTGGCCTGTTTTTTTTTTTGGAAGGACCTGGTTTTGATCCGGTCAGGTACCAGAGTCTATACAGTTGTTTAGGTAGTTATACAGGGCATTTGTGTACTCTTCAGCATAGGAGACATTGTTGGCTGTGTTAGCAGCAAGTTTGAAACTTTTTATACCATTGCCTAGTATGCTTTGGAGAAAATTTTCAGTTTTTTTTGCTTCCATGGGGGTGTCAGGTCTGATTGTTATGTCAAATGAGACAGATCTATGGTCTGACCTTTCAAGGGAGGGCAACACCACAGGGGGTAGTGCAGAGAACACCATGTTGGTGATTTCTAGGTCTAGGACATTTGAGCCCCTTGTGGGGGTCCACACAGCTGTTCCAGGTCATTTGTATTGAACAAGTCCAGGACCTGCAGGGTAACCATGTGTGTGATTGTATATGTTGCCTAATCGATGGAAGGATAGTTGAAATTCCCCATGACCAAAGCATTTGGCTGTATAATGAGTGACTCTAGTAAGTCCAGGTATGTGGTGTGCTTCTCTTGGTTCATGGTGGGGGACCTGTAGCTAGCAATGATGTGGTAGGGTGCTTTACCTATAGTTAGTTGGACCTGAAGTAGCTCAAAAGAATCTTACTGTTTATCCAGCCTTGAGGTGTATTTGGCTTTAATGAAGATGGATACACCTCTACCTTTGGTTCTTTCATGCTCATTTTGGGGTCTGAATGTGTGAAAGGCATTGTAGCCTTGCATGGCTGGGGTGCTGTCTGCAGCCTTGAACCATATCTCAGTGACTGCACAATGTCAGCATCTTCTAAGGTGAGGAGTGCTTCCAGGGAGTGTGGTTTCTTGTTTATGCTCCTAGCATTAAGCAACATAACCTTGAGGCTGTCTAGAGTGGATTTTTTTACATCAAAAGTTCTCTTGTTTTGATATTGCCTAAAAAAGGAACTCTGGGGGAGGCAAACACCTTTGCCAGTATCTGAAAGCTTAGAAGAGGCAGGTGAAGACCATCTCTGGCAAAGCAGCATGATCTGTCAACCATGTCTTCCCAGGCTGACAGATACTGGATCCCCCTGGACTGACATTAGAAGCTAAGCCAATTTTTGAAGTCAATCATTTGTTGTCTACATTGTGGCATCATTCTGGGTGAAGGTAGAATGCTGCTTAGGGCTAGGGACATGCCTGCCTGGAACACATAATCTGAGAGCTCAGTCATGTCTCTCTTCATATAATCTAGAGAGGTACATCTGAAGACATTAACCTCAACATGTACTATGACAGCGTCATAACGGTAATTGTTGTTGAGTGACTTGCGTATGTGGGTGATTTGTCAAATCCTAGGACCTGACAGGCAGCTGACCATGACCTTCTCCTTGTCCAGTCTGCAACCTGGTGAGGGGGACACAACATCTGTGTGTCTCACTATGGAGTCGCCTATGACCAGGACATTTGCTCTTTAGGTATTTTGCCTTATGGGCTTATTTGCTGAGACACTGGTGTGTGTGTGTTGTTATGTGTAGTGGATTCTATTTGTTTTGCAGTATATGCAAGTGATTTGTGCTTTGAAGGTCTCTGATCTTTTGGTAGACTTCTACTGAGTACCACCACATATGTGGGTTTATGTGTTGTGACCTTGTATTGTGTGAGAGGTGGTGTGTGTGTGTGTGCTGACAACCTGTTTGACATCCTGTTTGTTGTTACATGAGAGAACCGATTCCAAATGTATAGTGTAATTACATCTCTGACATATTGTATTTGTCTGTTTAAGGGGTAAGTAGTTGTCAGTATACATGAGACAAGTACTACATTGCCTCAGGATGTCCATGTCAATCAGGCTGGCTGGAGAAATGGATGGAAACTGACCTTACATTATGGTTGTTTTTTACTGTACCTACTACTGGGGAGTGGGCTAGTTTGACCAGATTTTGCTCTAGGGTTAACAAAGGGGCTTATCCTATTGAAGTCTAGGGATGAAAACTATGACAATGCTTCTCAATGCACAACTGAGTTTCCCAGCAGTGCAGTAGGGAAGCTTGGGAGGGTTCACTAACAGATATCCAGGAGAAAATTGTCTTTCAAGGCATTTGTGTCCATACAGGGCACTGCTGAACCTCGTGTGGTGCGCAGCTACTCGCACATGTGAGGCTTATATACAGGTGAAATTAAATATGTTTAAAGTAAACTGCCAATTTGAAAGCTTTCCTCCAGTAATCTCCAACTCAGACGAGGCTCAGACTATACACTTCTGCCACAAGGATGTAGACAGGGCCCCCTAATGTAAGATGGCTGGAATAGTGCTCATATGTAAAAATATAGCCTAGATTCAGCAGATCTGAATCTAGTCTATGCTACTTAAGGCAAAAGAACAACTTTTTTAAAATGCAGAAAAATAAAGTAAAAGCAGCAAAATGACAAAATACATTCAGCAAAGTGCAAAGAAAACTCAAAAAAGTTTGTTATTTTAACAGTGTATGCTTTGGATTTCAGCAGAATCTCTCCAGACTTCTAGCAAAACTCGCCAAATGTTGAGCAGCACTGTTGAGTTAGATAATCTGCAGCAGTATTGCTCTCTGCACAAACTGGCAGCTCTTCGAGAGCTGTGAATACTGTGAGACTATGGAGAATGTTTCCTATACATGATTTTAAACTGGAGGTTTGCTTATATACAAGGTACTGGGAACCACATTTGCCCATCAGCTTTTATACCAGGAGAAAGCCTTTTACACAGTTAATTCCTCATGCCAGATAAAAACGTAATAAACTTTCCTCCAGCAATTTTCAACTTGGATGGGTTGAATTCAGCTCTGCTCCCAACGGAGTGCAAAAGAACCTTCTTAATGTAAAACAAACTGGTTTGAGCTCAAGTGCAGTAACAAATGCTTTACAACAAAAGTCAGAATCCTGCAGTATCAGGAATCCTAGGAAATAAGTTCACTAACCTTGAGAAATGTTCAACAAAATACATAAAAAAGTGTACAAAGTAAAGGTAAAGAATCACTTGAATGAGAATTAACTGAACACAAACATACACAAGTTGACCACAGTGAGACTAAAAACCCTACCTATATACATAATACAGTACTTAATCCAAGTGCCACAGCACAAGGCAGACTTTTAAGGAGGGTAGCTTCTTATTAATGCTGTTAGCATTAAGCAGTGTCGGAGTTGCTGTCTACTGAGACTTGTCTGCATATATCAACTGGACACAAGCTGATTTAAGTATACTTTTCTCTGCACTTATTTAAGATTTGATTCAGTAAATATTGTGTGTCTCTGTCTATCTGCAGTTAGCTGCCTGAAGTGTGAAAAAGTGTAGCCATCTGGGCTCATTGAAAAATGTTAGACTACTTTGAAATTCTTGTGTTAGTGTTAGCCTGGGGGGGTTCTGCTTGCATTAAAATCTGTGTTGGTTACATTTCTAGTAATCATTTTAATCTGAGTTGCTGGCTACTGAGACTTGTCTGCATATATCAACTGGACACAAGCTGATTTAAGTATACTTTTCTCTGCACTTATTTAAGATTTGATTTAGTAAATATTGAGTGTCTTTGATTCAGTAAATATTGTGTGTCTCTGTCTACCTGCAGTTAGGTGAAGTGTGAAAAAGTGTAGCCATCTGGGCTCATTGAAAGTTGTTAGACTGCTTTGAAATTCCTGTGTTAGTGTTAGACGGGGGGATTCTGCTTGCATTAAAATCTGTGTTGGTTACATTTCTAGTAATCATTTTAATCAGAGTTGCTGGCTACTGAGACTTGTCTGCATATATTAACTGGACACAAGCTGATTTAAGTATACATTTCTCTGCACTTATTTAAGATTTGATTCAGTAAATATTGTGTGTCTCTGTCTATCTGCAGTTAGCTGCCTAAAGTGTGAAAAAGTGTAGCCATCTGGGCTCATTGAAAGTTGTTAGACTGCTTTGAAATTCCTGTGTTAGTGTTAGCCTGGGGGGGTTCTGCTTGCATTAAAATCTGTGTTGGTTACATTCTAGTAATCATTTTAATCAGAGTTGCTGGCTACTGAGACTTGTCTGCATATATCAACTGGACACAAGCTGATTAAGCATACTTTTCACTGCACTTATTTAAGATTTGATTCACTAAATATTTTTTGTCTTTGATTCAGTAAATATTTTGTGTCTCTATCTGCAGTTAGCTGCCTGAAGTGTGAAAAAGTGTAGCCACCTGGGCTCATTGAAAGTTGTTAGATTGCTTTGAAATTCCTGTGTTAGCGTTAGCCTGGGGGGGTTCTGCTTGCATTAAAATCTGTGTTGGTTACATTTTCTAGTAATCATTGTAATCGAAGATGCTGGCTACTGAGACTTGTCTGCATATATCAACTAGACACAAGCTGATTTAAGTATACTTTTCTCTGCAAACCAACACAAAAACGAAGAACCTTGTCAAAACACCAACTGGTAGTCCAAAAATCAGGATACAAAGATTGCGAACCAAGTACTAAACAAAAGTTTGTTTTATTTTTAAAAGCTCCACCAGAACAGCGTTAAAAACACAACGCACATCCAGTATGTCATATGTCAAGCGCTTTCACCCAGGCACTCCCAGGCTTTTTCAAGACCTGTTTTAGTGTTAGCCTGGGGGGTTCTGCTTCCATTAAAATCTGTGTTGGTTGCATTTCTAGTAATCATTTATTCAGAGTTGCTGGCTACTGAGACTTGTCTGCATATATCAACTGGACACAAGCTGATTTAAGTATACTTTTCTCTGCACTTATTTAAGATTTGATTTAGTAAATATTGAGTGTCTTTGATTCAGTAAATATTGTGTGTCTCTGTCTACCTGCAGTTAGGTGAAGTGTGAAAAAGTGTAGCCATCTGGGCTCATTGAAAGTTGTTAGACTGCTTTGAAATTCCTGTGTTAGTGTTAGACGGGGGGATTCTGCTTGCATTAAAATCTGTGTTGGTTACATTTCTAGTAATCATTTTAATCAGAGTTGCTGGCTACTGAGACTTGCCTGCATATATAAACTGGACACAAGCTGATTTAAGTATACATTTCTCTGCACTTATTTAAGATTTGATTCAGTAAATATTGTGTGTCTCTGTCTATCTGCAGTTAGCTGCCTAAAGTGTGAAAAAGTGTAGCCATCTGGGCTCATTGAAAGTTGTTAGACTGCTTTGAAATTCCTGTGTTAGTGTTACCCTGGGGGTTCTGCTTGCATTAAAACCTGTGTTGGTTACATTCTAGTAATCATTTTAATCAGAGTTGCTGGCTACTGAGACTTGTCTGCATATATCAACTGGACACAAGCTGATTAAGCATACTTTCCACTGCACTTATTTAAGATTTGATTCACTAAATATTTTTTGTCTTTGATTCAGTAAATATTTTGTGTCTCTATCTGCAGTTAGCTGCCTGAAGTGTGAAAAAGTGTAGCCATCTGGGCTCATTGAAAGTTGTTAGACTGCTTTGAAATTCCTTTGTTAGTGTTAGCCTGGGGGGATTCTGCTTGCATTAAAATCTGTGTTGGTTACATTTCTAGTAATCATTTTAATCAGAGTTGCTGGCTACTGAGACTTGTCTGCATATATCAACTGGACACAAGCTGATTTAGGTATACTTTCCCCTGCACTTATTTAAGATTTTATTCATTAAATATTGTATGTCTTTGATTCAGTAAATATTGTGTGTCTCTGTCTATCTGCAGTTAGCTGTCTGAAGTGTGAAAAAGTGTAGCTATCTGGGCTCATTGAAAGTTGTTAGACTGCTTTGAAATTTGTGTGTTAGTGTTAGCCTGGGGGGTTCTGCTTCCATTAAAATCTGTGTTGGTTACATTTCTAGTAATCATTTTAATCAGAGTTGCTGGCTACTGAGACTTGTCTGCATATATCAAGTGGACATAAGCTGATTTAAGTATACTTTTCTCTGCACTTATTTAAGATTTGATTCAGTAAATATTGGGTGTCTTTGATTCAGTAAATATTTTGTGTCTCTGTCTATCTGCAGTTAGCTGCCTGAAGTGTGAAAAAGTGTAGCCACCTGGGCTCATTGAAAGTTGTTAGATTGCTTTGAAATTCCTGTGTTAGCGTTAGCCTGGGGGTTTCTGCTTGCATTAAAATCTGTGTTGGTTACATTTTCTAGTAATCATTGTAATCGAAGATGCCGGCTACTGAGACTTGTCTGCATATATCAACTAGACACAAGCTGATTTAAGTATACTTTTCTCTGCACTTATTTAAGATTTGATTCAGTAAATATTGTGTGCCTCTGTCTATCTGCAGTTAGCTGCCTGAAGTGTGAAAAAGTGTAGCCATCTGGGCTCATTGAAAAATGTTAGACTACTTTGAAATTCTTGTGTTAGTGTTAGCCTGGGGGGGTTCTGCTTGCATTAAAATCTGTGTTCGTTACATTTCTAGTAATCATTTTAATCGGAGTTGCTGGCTACTGAGACTTGTCTGCATATATCAACTGGACACAAGCTGATTTAAGTATACTTTTCTCTGCACTTATTTAAGATTTGATTCAGTAAATATTGCGTGTCTTTGATTCAGTAAATATTTTGTGTCTCTGTCTATCTGCAGTTAGCTGCCTGAAGTGTGAAAAAGTGTAGCCATCTGGGCTCATTGAAAGTTGTTAGATTGCTTTGAAATTCCTGTGTTAGCGTTAGCCTGGGGGGGTTCTGCTTGCATTAAAATCTGTGTTGGTTACATTTTCTAGTAATCATTGTAATCGAAGATGCTGGCTACTGAGACTTGTCTGCATATATCAACTAGACACAAGCTGATTTAAGTATACTTTCCTCTGCAAACCAACACAAAAACGAAGAACCTTGTCAAAACACCAACTGGTAGTCCAAAAATCAGGATACAAAGATTGCGAACCAAGTACTAAACAAAAGTTTGTTTTATTTTTAAAAGCTCCACCAGAACAGCGTTAAAAACACAAAGCACATCCAGTATGTCGTATGTCAAGCGCTTTCACCCAGGCACTCCCAGGCTTTTTCAAGACCTGTTTTAGTGTTAGCCTGGGGGGTTCTGCTTCCATTAAAATCTGTGTTGGTTGCATTTCTAGTAATCATTTATTCAGAGTTGCTGGCTACTGAGACTTGTCTGCATATATCAACTGGACACAAGCTGATTTAAGTATACTTTTCTCTGCACTTATTTAAGATTTGATTCCGTGAATATTGGGTGTCTGTTATTCAATAAATATTGTGTGTCTGTGTCTATCTGCAGTTATTTCTAGCCCCCTCCCTGCTTCCTGTTGTGGTGTTAATCTTGGTGGCTTTGGAATTGCCCGCCCCTGCTGTAAATCTGTTTTTGCACACTCTTCCTGGACTCATCTCATTTGCTCACTCAACAGAGTACAGTGAGATCATATTTTGATTTCTGATACTCCTACCAGTTCCATCTCCTCTGCTGTGTACAGAGAGAGCACTTGGGAAGGGCATTCCCGTATAGTATCTTAATCTCCTCCCTCTACAAAAAAAAAAAAAAAAAATTCCACTTCATCTGCTTTACTGTATTTGTGTTTCTTCCTACTTTATTACCTTATTTTGTTTTTGCCTTTTCTTAAAAGTACTTAATTAAATTTTTTATGCTGCCTTTATTACTGCTTGTTAGTAGCCTGATTAAATTGTAACTGTTATTCTAAGGCCTTTGGTTTAAGCACTTGGGCTTCAAACAGTTGTTTTACATTAAGAAGGTTTGTGGTCTGCACCATTGTGGCATGACAGGTAGCGTACATCCTTCTAAGTTGGGAACTGCTGATTGAAGGCTCTGTGTCTGTTATTCTAAAAGTGTATTAGTTCTGGGTTAAGCACTTGGGCTTCAGGCCAGTTTTTTTACATTAAGAAGGTTTGTGGTCTGCACTCTTGTGGGAGGAGAAGCTAGATTCTGCACTTCTGAGCTGCAGATTTCTGGTAAAAGGCTTATTACACATGCTTACTTGAACTGTTTCTATCTGAAATCGGTATGCCTTGTTTGCTGTAGCATAGACTAGATTCAGGCCCGCTGGATCTAGCTTTGTTTGTATAACTTGTGCACTGATCTAGGCCGCCTTTTTTGGAGAAGGTTTCTCCATACCCTAGTGGCAGGAGTCTGCATTTAGAACTTGTCTGATTGAAGACTGCTGGAACAGAGCTCAGTTTTGAGCTTTTTAACTGGTTAATTGGGTAAAGTGTTGTTTTGATTGTATCAGCTCTATTTTCTGAAAAACAAAAACAAAAAATATATATATATATATATATATATATATATATATATATATATATATACACTTGTTTCCCGCCTTTCTGAACTAGTATAGTCCAGTTTTCAGGTTATTGCTGAATCCAGGGCTGTGTTACAAGTTTCTGTGTTGCCCATACCTTACTTGGATAGAAGGAAGTTTCTCTGTTCACCTGTGAGAGAGGGGAGCTTTGAGCAACCTATCTGTCCCTGGAGGAATGGTTTCAGCCCAGAAGTTAGTAGTTTATTGGACATTTTGGGCTAATTTTGATTCTATCTGCTCTATTTTCTGAAAAAAAAACAAACAAAAAAAATATATATATACTTGTTTTCTGCCTTTCTGAACTAGTATACTCCAGTTTTCAGGTTATTGCTGAATCCAGGGTTGTGTTACAAGTTTCTGTATTGCCCATAACTTACTTGGATAGAAGGAAGTTTCTCTGTTCACTTGTATGAGAGGGGAGCTTTGAGCAGCCTATCTGTTCATGGAGGAGTGGTTTCAGCCCAGACGTTAGTAGTTTATTAGCCATTTTGGGCTAATTTCTATCTCTTTCACTTCCCTGCTATACAAACCACATTTGCACAGTTTTTGCGCTTGTATTCCACTCAGCAAGTGCCTTCCAGGTGTTCTGCAGAGTCTATAGCAGCAGAGAGACAAAAGAGAGACTTTGGAGTGGTTAAGTATCATTTTTCTGCTTTTCTTGTTGTCTTAACTAATTCTGCCTAAAACGCCAGTTTTTTTAGAGAATCTGTGATTGAAAAAGCGTGCTATTGCTACATATTGTACTTATTTGCTGCCTGCACTTGAATTTAGTAATTTTTGTGTTTAAATAATCTGTTTAACTGTTGTAGGCTACACATTAAAGTGCAATAGCCTTTTCTGTGCATTTAAAGTGTTGTTTTGATTGTATCTGCTCTATTTTCTGAAAAAAAAAATATATATATACTTGTTTCCCGCCTTTCTGAACTAGTATAGTCCAGTTTTCAGGTTATTGCTGAATCCAGGGCTGTGTTACAAGTTTCTGTGTTGCCCATACCTTACTTGGATAGAAGGAAGTTTCTCTGTTCACCTGTGAGAGAGGGGAGCTTTGAGCAACCTATCTGTCCCTGGAGGAATGGTTTCAGCCCAGAAGTTAGTAGTTTATTGGACATTTTGGGCTAATTTTGATTTTATCTGCTCTATTTTCTGAAAAAAAAACAAACAATAAAATATATATATATACTTATTTTCCACCTTTCTGAACTAGTATAGTCCAGATTTCAGCTTATTGCTGAATCCAGGGCTGTGTTACAAGTTTCTGTGTTGCCCATAACTTACTTGGATAGAAGGAAGTTTCTCTGTTTACTTGTGTGAGAGGGGAGCTTTGAGCAGCCTATCTGTTCATGGAGGAGTGGTTTCAGCCCAGAAGTTAGTTTATTGGCCATTTTGGGCTAATTTCTATCTCTTTCACTTCCCTGCTATACAAACCACATTTGCACAGTTTTTGGGCTTGTATTCCACTCAGCAAGTGCCTTCCAGGTGTTCTGCAGAGTCTATAGCAGCAGAGAGACAAAAGAGAGACTTTGGAGTGGTTAAGTATCATTTTTCTGCTTTTCTTGTCTTAACTAATTCTGCCTAAAACGCCAGTTTTTTTAGCAAATCTGTGATTTAAAAAGCTTGTTATTGCTACATATTATACTTATTTGCTGCCTGCAATTGAATTAAGTATTTTTTGTGTTTAAATAATCTGTTTAACTGTTGTAGGCTACACATTAAAGTGCGATAGCCTTTTCTGTGCATTTAAAATGTTGTTTTGATTGTATCTGCTCTATTTCCTGAAAAAAACAATATATATATACTTGTTTCCCGCCTTTCAGAACTAGTATAGTCCAGTTTTCAGGTTATTGCTGAATCCAGGGCTGTGTTACAAGTTTCTGTGTTGCCCATAACTTACTTGGATAGAAGGAAGTTTCTCTGTTCACCTGTGAGAGAGGGGAGCTTTGAGCAGCCCATCTGTCTCTGGAGGAGTGGTTTCTGCCCAGACGTTAGTAGTTTTTCAGCCAGTTTGGGCTAATTTCTATCTCTTTCACTTCCCTGCAATAAAAAACGCATTTGTGTGGTTTTGCACACCGGGCAGTGCCGGTTAGCTAGAGTTAAGCTATTCTCGGCTCCACAAAGTCTTCTCTTCAATTTTTCCCTTGGAACTAGACAAACCTTCAACTTTAGCACTCAAACCATTCATTTCACAGTCAAGCACTTGCTTGAAACTCATAGCAAGCACTAATTAACCCTAGCACTAGACCCCCTATACTGTCCAGAAGGACAAGGCTCTTTATTCGTCCCCACCAGCCAATCAGAAAAACAGCTTACTCTATCTATTCAGACATGTCCAAAGGGCAGTTTCCAGTGTACTCTCCAGTCCAGCTGGTGAACCTGGGCATTTTGAGGCAATGTTACAACTGCCTCATGTACACAGACAACCCTCTCCCCCTACCACCAAACACTAATATATGCGAGAGATGCAATTATACAGCCAAACTGGAGGCAAAGCTCTCTCAACCCAAGACTGGAACTGACCGTCAAGAGGAGAAGGGTAATACTTGCAACACACTACCAGTCTCACATAGACCTAATAAACCAACACCGGCAAATAACACACATGAATACATGAAAAGATACTCGAAGGCTCTAAATAAAAATCTGTAAAAGCAACAGAGACCTCCAAAGCAGACATCCAAGCAACCTCCACACCCCATCATCAACCATGAAACACATACTTCACATAATCAGTGTGCCACGCAATTACAGCCCTTAAGGCAAAATAACATACCCAAGACACTAGTAATAGGCGACTCTATAGTCAGGCACACTGATGTCCCACTAACTAGGCTGGACAAGGAGAAGGTTACAGTTAGCTGCCTGTCGGGCACCAGGATCCGCCACATAACACAAGCACTCAGGTCACTCCAGAACAAGTACAAATACGACTCTGTCATTGTCCATGTTGGTGTGAATGACCTCAGGTGTACCTCCCTGGACTACATGAAAAGAGACATGGAAGAGCTCTCTGATCATGTAGCCCAGGCCCTGACCCTGAGTAGCATCCTGACTTCACCAAGAATGATGCCACAGTATAAAGAAAAAATAATCAATTTCAACAATTGGCTAAGTTTCTGGTGTCATTCAAACGGGATCCAGTATCTGTCTGCCTTGGATGACATGCTCGACAAGCCACGTTTCTTCATAAGAGATGGCTTGCATCTGTCACCCTTAGGCTTTCGAATACTGGCCAAGGCTCTTGCCTCCCCCACAGTGCCTTTTTTAGGCAAGGCTCAAAAGACAAACTCACCACCATAAATAGCACAAGTAACCAAAAACTGAGAGTAATGCTACTCAACGCCAGAAGTCTAAACTTCAAAATGCACGCACTCGAGGCACTCCTCAGTATGGAGAACATCGACATCTGTGCAGTAACAGAAACCTGGTTTAAGGATCCTGAGAGCACCCCAGCACTATTAGGCTATAACTCATACCATACCTTTCGGCCACAGAATCAGGACCGAAACACAAAAGGCGGGGGTGTATCCATATTCATCAAGGATACCCACACCTCCAGGTTAGTGTCACAGCACAATGCATCAGAGACCATCCATGTGCAACTAACAATGGGCAAAACTGCAATCCAAATTGTAGCTTGCTACAGATCACCCACCATGACCCAGGACCCCCATTCCGCATTTCTGAAGACACCTAATACTGGGTGATTTCAATTACCCAAACATAAACTGGGAGAACTACTCAAGTACTAACTCCCTTGCTCAACGCTTCCTAGAATTTATAAACTCGAATGCCCTGGATCAACTGGTCAACACCCCAACCAGAGGGAACAACATACTGGACCTGGTCATCACCAACATGGGCGACCGGGTCAACCCCTCGCTGGTTAGATCAGACCATAGACTAATTACTCTGG
>NC_056737.1:433947159-433966330 GCF_019279795.1 Protopterus annectens | reverse complement strand
CTAACTCCAAGATCGCACTACAGTGGGGAAAGGAACCATTTACCAATCCCCACTATAGTGCAATCCACCCCTGAATGTCGAATGTGCAATGAGCGAATCTCACTGTGCATTCGCTCATTGCGCATTCGCACCTTTTTACGTTTGATGTTTGTATATCTTACAGACTGCCTTTTTGGTATGTGCAGTTCACCCTTCTGCAAATCATGGTTATAAAGGTAAACCAATAAATACATATCTTTTATCCAACCACTGAAACATTTCCAGCTTTGACATAGACACCGACAAAAAATATACTTTTCCTAATATTTTTGAATAGAAAATTGTAACTGTACTTATCACATTGAGTAAAGAACCTCTGCAAAGAATTCAAGTACCACTACTCAGAATGAAACTAGAAGTGATTTGAACTTTGCATAAAAGCAAACTTCTTGCTATAGGTGATAGCAGTCTAGAAGTTAAGCTTGAATAGCAATGTTGCATGCAAAAATTCTGTTCTTTTCCTAACCTGGAGTTCATACAGTCTTCTTAAATATACTTTAAACTGGGGAACAACATAGAACTCATCTCCTCTGAACATGAGATCCATACCCAGTTTGCAGAAATTCAGATATACATTGAACAATCAACTTAAAGAGAATGCAATTTATAATTGTGAAAATAAATCATTGCACTCTACATTACTTGAGGAGTGCAGCTCTCTAAAATTTAAAATCAAGCATATTAACCTCTTACTATAAACATATTACAATTTATCATTACTTGTGTTATAGTATATATTTTAATTACATTATTATGTTAATGTTTTAATTAACCCATGTAAGAAAGTTATAGCTGAGAGTGGGTTCTTGCCTGTGTGCTTGTGTCCACAAGGTTTGAGGGCTACCATCATTAGTTTGGAATGTCCAAGTTCACGACCCTGGTCCTGGCTAATTTTGTGCTGTGCAGGCTCATCCTTTGCATGATGGAGACCACCTCCCTCCTTCCCTTGGGGTGGACATTGCAGTGGTGCGCATCCCCATCATTCCCCACACAGCTTTTCTAGTCCAGGTGTTGGTAGTCTACCTGGGATCATCTGAATCATATTCAGGCTTTAGCTATTTATGCCACAGAAGCAGGCATGGTTTAATTTTTATAATGTTGACATGGTCTAGTGAATGAGTATGCCTAGATGTTCTCCTACATTAATGTGAAGGTACTGGTTGTAAAACAACCAGATCAACAGAGTAGGAGATGTGAGGCAATGCTATTGGAGCCGGGATGAGGTGAGTTATAAAAAGACTCACTCCAGTAATAAGCTTTGGGCTACTTCTGATCTTGTTAGAAGTACTAGGAAAAATAAATACCAATATTTATTTTGGAAAATTAAATAATAAGATAGCTTTGGAATGAAGGCCAGGGACCAAACCATAATACACATTTTTTCTGGTATCTGAAAGAAATGCTGATTAACCAAGTCAAATAGTTGTGCCAGGTTTCCAGGCCTAGCTAAAGTTAATTTTATTCATAACATTCATGTATTCTCTGATTACCCACTTAATTCATTTCAGGGTCATGGGAGATGGTGGAGTGGGGCAAAGCCTATGCCTGCAATCAGTGGGTGCAATACAAAGAAACTAATCCAGAATGAAGCCCCAGCAAATCAATGAGGAATAGAATATCAAAGAGCTGGAGTAATGGACCTTCCTGAAGCCATGCTGCTGACAACAAGTGGCCGTACTTGCTAACATATTTTACAGGTTACTAAAGAAGAACCATTTCAAGCGCCTTTGTAAAGCCATGAAACCAAAGCTATAGGACTAAAGTAAAAAAGAGAATTGCCAGTTTCCAAAATGGTGGACAGCCTGTAAGCACACTGACAGTGCAGCTCCTGCATTCCTATACTATAATCGGACTTCAAACCAGCGCATCGCTTAGGAAAAGTATACCAAACATCAATGGATTAAAGCAAAAATATGAGTGCTTACTTGTTTCATCTTTATCTTTCAAAGATTCTCTCATTCTGAAGGAAAAATAATTACTTGTTAGAAACAGAGCCCTGAACCGCATGGTATGGATTCTTCAAGACTAACAGGCCTAATAAGAGGAAAGTAACAAGAAAAACAATTTTCATAACAAGACTTATCATTTAAAATTATGCACTACTACTAGAAATCTAACTATACAAGATTAATGGAGAATCAGCCAGATCGGATGGAAACTGTAATTACAAAAACCAAACTGTCTGCAATTACTACTCCTGAGAAAGAAACCACTTCTAAAAGGCAAAAAATTAACAAGCTACAACAAGAAGCTGATAAAATGTCTCAAAGATTAAATCAGGAACAACCGTTAACACTGGAGAATCTGAAAACTGCTTTACAACCTTTACAAACAAAAGTTCAGGGTTTCTCTCATAAGCTAACTACATTTGGCTCTACTCTGGACCAAATTGTGTTTAGGCTTGAACAAAATGAAGCTAAAATTATGGACAATGAACTAAAAATAAATGAACTGCAACAAAAAGCACAAACCAATGACACCATAATTAAAGAATTACAGCAAAAAATGTTAGACTTGGAAGCTAGAAGCCGGAGAAATAATTTTATCATAAGAGGTATTCCAGAGAGCTTTGATAATTCACAACTTATTCCAATAATAAAAAATACAAAGCTCTCTTCTGGCTAATAAAAATCTCTGGATGAGATAGTGATCTAAAGAGCTCACAGAGCTATAAGCATACACAAACAACTGATCTTCCTAGACAAATCTATATCAGACTGCTTAATTCAGCACATGTTCAACAGATACTGTCAGCTTATAAGATTAAAAGGAATATTACATGGAGAGCGCATAAAATTATGATTACTCAAGATCTTCCTTTACAAATTAAACAAAATCGACAGAAACTCAGCAAATACTGCAATTACCTCATTGAAAATATGATTAGTTTCCAAATGAGATATCCTGCAACTTTAACATTTTATTACAAAGAAGAAAAAATATCATTGGAAACACCTGACCAGGCAAAATCCACCTTTCTGCATCTCTTCAAAGTAAATCCTGCCTGAGACAACTCTTTTCATATATTTTGATCCAAAAACAACATTTGGAAGGCTAAACAAGTGCTACAGCTCCAAAGAACTACAGGACAAAAGAATATACCACTCTTATGGGAAATTGTAAACAAATGGATGTGGAATGTGTTCTAAATAACTCTGCTTACTTGCCTGAAAAGAAAATCTCTTTGCTACACTGTAATACTTAAGGTACTGTCTTTTAGCAACTGCCTTTACATTTAAAAGTTACAAAGCTACCTAACATTGCCTGCATAAAGAAATGACTTTAAAGTGCATTTACAGCTTACAAAAAAGAAATGTTAAATTACATTTAAAAATGGGATATAACCTTTGATATAAGAGTTTAAGTAGTGTAAATATTAGACATAAGTAGTTTCAGTTAAAATCTATACTCATTATTCTACTGGCATAATCATGGAGTTGCTTTTTAAGTCTGTCTATGAGCAAGGTACAAAACATTTCTCGTTTTTTTTTCTTCTTCCTCTCTGTTTGTTCAATTGATGGCACTGGTTAATTATTAACATATGAGTTCACAATGATGTGTTTATATGGCTTTTGACAGTGCAGTGTTAAATGAAGATTCTAATGCAAAGAACCACAGTTAGTTCCTGCTAGCAAGAATAAGGCAAATGTTGTTGAATTTTAAAGTGCTGCCTTCTTTAAATGTTTAAAATGTATAATCATTATTCTGCTGACATAACCATTGAGTTACTTTTAAATGTGTCTATTAGCAAGGTATAAAAACATTTTTTTCTTTTCTCTCTGTTTGTTCAAGTGGATGGCACTGGTTAATTATTAATATATGAGTACACAATGATGGATCTATATGCCTTTTGCCAGTGCAATGTTAAATGAAGTTCCAATACATTTTAAAGAACCACAGTTAGTTGCTGTTAGCAAGAATAATGCAAATGTTGTTGAACTTTTAAAATGATGTCTTCTTTAAATCTACATATATTGTACTTGGTTTTTGAAAATATTGTTTTACAAAATCACCAACAGTACAGCAGCTAGAGGACCAGTCGACAGCGTAAAAAAGTAAAAGCTTAATAAGTAAATCACCATATAACGCTGTCGCTGCGGGCAATCTATAAGTTCACTTAAGCTGAACTACACCTCCGTATGTCACAAATGCTGCCCGTTTGCAAAGAACTGTTAACAAGGGCAAAACGCCACAAAGCACTGTCCCATTGAGAGATGGCGTAAAAACAGGAACATTAACAGTTACCACAATTCATGCGCCTGGGTGAGATCTTCGCAATCTCACTAAAAATACTTCTGTACTTGAAAACAACTCCAAAAGCAAGTCCTTCGTTGAGAATAGAACGTAATGCCAAAATAGATCCCAAAACACTGCTCCAACACAGGAAATTGCAGTCGGTAAATCCAAGGGTAAAAACTCAGCTTTATTAACAGACCAAGTAAGCGCTTTCGCCGTTAGGCTTTCTCAAACTCTACAAAAAACATTGGTTTGCAGTCATTTAAATAATTAATTCCAGTCGATGATAGGTGGACCTTAATTCAAAATTTAAAGCCACTGACTAATATATAACATACTTTTTGTACATTCACAAAAATATTCACAAAAATATAACAAACTACAGTACATGACTACTTTTTGTGTGGAGAAGCAGACAACTATAAAACATTATCAACAACTATTCACAACAAATACGTAGACAACATTTGAATTTTTGTGTAAAATACCACTAACAAATGTGGAACATAATTGTATGTATTCCCACAAACTGCAATGTTATACAGAGCATAAATGCTTCTAACATAAAAATACTACAGATTAAAATACATATTCAGGACCATCCAAGGCCACTACTTAAAAATGAAGGACAAACATATCTATTATAAATATGCAATTTAAAAACTTTCTGGGTGCTTAATACATTAATACCAAAAGGAACTACACACAACAGTGTCTATAATAAGATATACTTGCTATCCACTGTTGTAAATAAAAAGAGAAAACTAATCTATAAAAAAGAAGGAATGAACAGAACATATAAGTGAAAAAATATATATATATCTACATGAATATAAAAATATGTATGTAAATAACCATATGCTCCTGAGTTCCATCCTAACTTAAGGACCTATTCACCTTTAAAAAAGAAAATGACTATAAATCTAATGAAGAAAGGTCAGGTGAATCATAAAAATGTCCAAAATGAAGTATATATAAAAGATAATATATATACACAATTGATTATACAACACTAAATATCATCTTGGTCTATAAATTCTCCTACCCTTCAATACTGGTTTAACGTGAACTTTGTCATTAAGGCCAGGTGGTTCATCGGCCCTACATCTGACAATCCACCTGAGTTCACATTCAAGAGTCCTGTTAATTAAGTCACCTCCTCTTGGACCAGAAACTAAATGTTGTATTACTGTATAATTGAAACTATGCTCAGGACCTGAAGTTCTACAATGCTTGGCTAAGGCATTGAAATCTGAACCCTTTCTGATATGATAATTATGTTCCCTAATGCGGTCTTTGAAGGCCCTATTGGTTTTCCCTATATAAAATGAGGAGCACGCTATGCACCTCGCTAGATATACCACGTTTTTACTGTTACAATTTGTATTAGTATTAAAGTAAAACGTGTATCCACTGACTGGGTGTACAAATGTGAGTTCCTCATTAATGAAATTGCAATGGTTGCACATACCGCATGGCGTAGTATTCATATTCATTCCCATCTGATATTGCTTATTCCCACCAAACTTGGGCCTACATAATAATCTCTGTAGGTTGGGTTTATTCCTATGAGTGACCCTGGGTCTAGATCCCACTATCTTAGCAATTTCACCATCTGAAAGTAAAATATCCCAATTCTTGGCAAACATGTTTTTAATGTCTCTTGTGTCTTTAGTGTATGATACTATCGGGCCCACTGCTATTACTCCAGTTTCTGGAACCTCATCCACTTCCCCTAAAACTTCCGAAAAATATGGTCTAGCCTTAGTTGACCGTAGCTCATGTACTTCTGATATGACTTTTTCTATTAACACATGATCATAACCCCTCTCTACAAATCTTTTCCTTAATTCATCTATTTCTTGAAAGTAACATTCATCCACTGGGTTATATCTGGATGCTCTCATAAATTGACCTTTTAGAATATTACGAAAGACATGTGTGGGGTGCATACTACCTCTATGAAGCAATGTATTACGATGGCATAGCTTGCGATGGATAGAGGTGTTCAAAAGTCCATTGTCAAGCTTATACACCTCTATATCAAGGTAGGAAACCCTATTCTCTGAGTAATTCAGGGTAAATTTTAAAAAGTCAGTAGAAGAATTCATGGAGCTCACAAAGGCATATAACGAGTCCATATCACCGAACCAAAGAAGGAAGAGGTCATCCACAAATCTGCGGTATAACCCCACAAACTCCTTAAACATGGTAGACTTATAAAGGAATTTGTCCTCCCAAGCAGCTATGACAAGGTTGGCGTAGCTATTGGCACAAGATGTGCCCATAGCTACGCCATCCCTTTGCAGATAGAAATCCTGCCCAAATATAAACACATTATTAGACAGAACCATTTCAAGGTACAAGGTAATCAGTTCTATCTTGTCTATAGGAAAATCTGAATGTTCTCATAGATATTGTTGAATAGATGTAATGCCCACTTCATTGGGAATTACCGTAAATAAACTCACAATATCCAAGGTAACCAAAAGGTATTCCTTCCCTTCTTCCAGGCCACTAGTGTACGAGTACAAATCCAATAAAAACTGTTTACTGTCTCTAAGTATATGTTCATTTCTATCTACCAACGGTCTCAATGTTGTTTCCACATAGATAGATAGTGGCTCAGTCACCCATCCCTGCCCAGATACTATCGGTCTCAGGGGAGAGTCTGTACGGGATTTATGTACCTTGGGTAACCCCTGTATGACGGGGACAACTGGATTCTCCACTTTAAAATAAAGATATAATTCCTCAGTAATATTCGAAGACATAAGGAGATCATCAAGTGTAAAATACACATCAAAAATTTTTTGTCCTACTACCCCCTGATTAATTCTTTCATAGAACTTATCATCACTCAAAAGTGAAGTCATACGTTCATTATAGTCAGTTGTATCCATTAACACAATGGGGCCCCCTTTGTCAGCTGGTCTGATTGTGAGCATGTCATCATTCCTCAGGCCCTTCAATGCCTGTCTTTGTTTGTAATTCAAGTTCTGTTTATATCTCATATGTTTGTGTGTCTGAAAAAAATTATGTATATCATTCTCCATAACCTTACCAAATACTTCTAACACCGGATGTAGCTGAGGTATAAAAGTACTGTTGGTTCTAAATCGTGGTACTTGATTGTTATGGTCGTCAGAACCAAAATCCAATTTTAATTGTGTTTTTCTGGTGAACATTTTAGTATCAATCACTAAATCTACAACATCGTCACCACAGGTGGGTATAAAGCTTAAACCCTTATTTAAGACATATTTTTCATCTTTACTAAGTACCCTACTAGAGAGATTAACAATTAATGTGGAGTTCTCTCCCACATCTTCTTGAGCGTGGGGCCATTGTAGTCCGCTGTGGATCCCTTTCTTTTGTGCCTGCCCCTGCTCATTGAACGTTGTCTTCCTATGCGTTGTCCTGTTGCTATTGGGAAAGGGACATTGACATTCTCTGCCAACTCATTGTTAGATTTATTCCCTAGTGCCACTTTGGGTCTAACTACCATATCATTAGAAATCTCTACATTTTGTTCATCAGGTAATAAATCTACTACATGTTCCCTACTCTGTGCTTGTGTAGCTGAACTAACAGTCTGTCCAGGAGCAACCGTGTGATTTCCTGCCTCGGATGGAAAAGCTCCCCCTTGTAATTGTGGTTCTTGTGTCATATTAGCTACTATTAAATTACCATTTTCATTAGCTGTTTGAATACTAATACTAGGTGTTCTGGTGTTCGTGTCAGAGTTTCGTGGAGGTTGTACCGATGGTACTCGTGCATGTATCCTCGAATCCTGTGAGATATAACTTCCACGGAAATTGGAAGCTGTATTGGAACCATTCCTATTTTGTTCCCTAGGCCAAGTAAACACTTGGTTACTAGTGAAATCCCTGACATCCCTGCAGATTTTCACTTTTTTCTGCTCAATCAGACGCTTCTCATATAGGAAGACGTCATCAATCACTCGTTCCACCTGATTACACATTTGTACATTAATGCATTTCTTATTCACTTTTTGAAAGCAATCATTAACATGTTTTTTTAACAACTCTTCTTCTGGACTGTGATATTCTATTAATAATTTCATATAGCTGTAACTCAGCTCAATGTTTAATTGCTGCCATTTGAAAATTCACAAAATTCACAACTTATTCCAATAATAAAAGAAATACTAAGCTCTCTTCTGGCTAATAAAAATCTCCTGGATGAGATAGTGATCGAAAGAGCTCACAGAGCTATAAAGCATACACAAACAACTGATCTTCCTAGACAAATCTATATCAGACTGCTTAATTCAGCACATGTTCAACAGATACTGTCAGCTTATAAGATTAAAAGGAATATTACATGGAGAGCGCATAAAATTATGATTACTCAAGATCTTCCTTTACAAATTAAACAAAATCGACAGAAACTCAGCAAATACTGCAATTACCTCATTGAAAATATGATTAGTTTCCAAATGAGATATCCTGCAACTTTAACATTTTATTACAAAGAAGAAAAAATATCATTGGAAACACCTGACCAGGCAAAATCCACCTTTCTGCATCTCTTCAAAGTAAATCCTGCCTGAGACAACTCTTTTCATATATTTTGATCCAAAAACAACATTTGGAAGGCTAAACAAGTGCTACAGCTCCAAAGAACTACAGGACAAAAGAATATACCACTCTTATGGGAAATTGTAAACAAATGGATGTGGAATGTGTTCTAAATAACTCTGCTTACTTGCCTGAAAAGAAAATCTCTTTGCTACACTGTAATACTTAAGGTACTGTCTTTTAGCAACTGCCTTTACATTTAAAAGTTACAAAGCTACCTAACATTGCCTGCATAAAGAAATGACTTTAAAGTGCATTTACAGCTTACAAAAAAGAAATGTTAAATTACATTTAAAAATGGGATATAACCTTTGATATAAGAGTTTAAGTAGTGTAAATATTAGACATAAGTAGTTTCAGTTAAAATCTATACTCATTATTCTACTGGCATAATCATGGAGTTGCTTTTAAGTCTGTCTATGAGCAAGGTACAAAAACATTTCTCGTTTTTTTTTCTTCTTCCTCTCTGTTTGTTCAATTGATGGCACTGGTTAATTATTAACATATGAGTTCACAATGATGTGTTTATATGGCTTTTGACAGTGCAGTGTTAAATGAAGATTCTAATGCAAAGAACCACAGTTAGTTCCTGCTAGCAAGAATAAGGCAAATGTTGTTGAATTTTAAAGTGCTGCCTTCTTTAAATGTTTAAAATGTATAATCATTATTCTGCTGACATAACCATTGAGTTACTTTTAAATGTGTCTATTAGCAAGGTATAAAAACATTTTTTTTCTTTTCTCTCTCTGTTTGTTCAAGTGGATGGCACTGGTTAATTATTAATATATGAGTACACAATGATGGATCTATATGCCTTTTGCCAGTGCAATGTTAAATGAAGTTCCAATACATTTTAAAGAACCACAGTTAGTTGCTGTTAGCAAGAATAATGCAAATGTTGTTGAACTTTTAAAATGATGTCTTCTTTAAATCTACATATATTGTACTTGGTTTTTGAAAATATTGTTTTGTTAACTCTTTAATAACTCTTGAAATGTTAAGAATTATAATATGTTGCTGTTACTACAAAACTTTTTTATAAAAGGTACTTTTCCTTTTCTCTCTATATAATATCTAAGGGCACAATTAATATAATATTTTAAGAAGTCTGAAAATGAATATGCAGTATATAAATAATAAAAGGAGTGGGATGGGCACAGTCTCTTAGCTGATGACTGTTCGCATTTGGAACAGTATGGGTATTATTGACATCACTCTGATATATATCTACTCCTTATTGTTAAAAATAATAGTTTCTTTTAGTTTCTTAACTCATGCACATTTACAAATACAGAGGGAGGGGTGGTTAGGCACCTATTTAGAGTTTAGGAGTATAGAAGTCACAACATTTATTCTTAAGATAAATACACTAACAGAAAAAGTTTATAACTGTATTTTTGTGTATCAACTAATGAGAAACTTCAACAATATTAATCAAAAATGATAACCATAGACTCTTGGAATGTTAAAGGGATGGTAGATAAAAAGAAAAGAAATTTAATCATGCACCTCACATACCAAACTAAGGCTGATATAACTTTCTTGCAAGAAACTCACTTAGACGACCAACTTTGGGTTAGGGAAAGGAAAAGAAAATGGGTTAAAACAATAGCTGCTGCAAATTATAGTTCTTTGTCCAGTACAGTGGCCATTATAGTAAATAAATCCTTCCAAGGAGAGATTACTTCCTATGAAGCTGACTCAAAGGGAAGATGGATATTATTTACTACTGAATATGATACTTTGAACAAACCATTACTCTTTCTTAATATATATAGCCCCTGCTCAAATCAACAGCTCTTCATTTATGAAATCTTTAATATATTAGCCAAATACCCAAACCATCTGTTTATTGTAGGTGGGGACTGGAATGCTTTACTAAATCTAGATAAGGATAGATCGCATAATAAAAACAGACAGTCACAATCTACCACTACAGCACTTGAAGAATTACAAAATACATTTGAACTAGCTGACCCTTATGTTAAATTTCAATATGATAAAACAATATCAAGATTCACTTTCTTTTCAGCCACTCATAAAACTTGGTTCAGGATAGATACTTTGCTAATTTCTCTTGCTTTCCTTTCTAACAAAATAAATTATGCTGTATCACATAGAACTCTTTCAAATCATTCCAAAATTAGACTTTTAATAAACTTTCAAGCTCATAAACAAAATATTTCCTATTTCAATACCTGGACGTTAAATCCTAAAATTATACAAAACCAAGAAACTACACAAGAAATTCAGAATGTGTTAGCCCAACTTCAAAATGATTTTATATCCGATCAAATACCATATGACATACAATGGGCGGCTACCACGGTGGTCATCAGGGGTATTATTATTCAAAAATCTGAATGGCTCACAAAACAGTATAACAATCTTAAGAATGAACTAGAGAGTCAAATAAACACTGCTGAACTAGAATTTCAAGAAAAATATTTTAAAGAACTTGAGGAAAAATAATTGATTGGCAAAAACAATTACACAAACACTATTTAGAAAATATCTCCTTCTTAGAATTAAGGTCAATATATCAATATTCAGAATGGGCTCAAACACCATCAAAATTCCAAGCTAGACTAATTAACATAAAAAGTGGACCTCCTAGGATCAAAGAAATAAAATATGAAGGACAGGTGAAATATAAAGATCAAGATATAGTGGACACTTTTGAAGATATTTATAAGAAATTATACAATATACCCTTATCATCATTTACAGACAGATTTGAGGATTTTATACATAATATAAACTTTCCACAAATTACAGAAGATCAAAGGAAACTCTTAAAATCACCGTTACATTTAAAAGAGATAAAAGCTGCAATAAACAAACTAAAATTAGGTAAATCCCCTGGGCCTGATGGATACACATCGGAGTTTTATAAGCTATTCATGGAACCTATCTCCAAAGTGTTATTAAAAGTTTTCAGCTATATAATACAATATGGTATAACAGACAACTACTTAAATAACTCCAAGACAGTGTTGATTCCTAAACCGCATTCTGACCCAACAGATCCAGCAAATTATAGACCAATAGCCCTCATAAACACTGATATTAAGATATTAGCCCATGTTATAGCAAATAGACTTAAGAATATACTCCCCTCTATTATTTCCCAACAACAAATGGGCTTTATGACAAACAGGCAAACAAGTGACAACACCTCCTTTAGATACCATTGTAAGACTACTTAATAGGGATAAATGCCCCAGATATGCCCTTACAGTAGATGCAACTAAAGCTTTTGATAGAGTAAACTTACACTTTCTCTTTAATATACTGCCTTTATATGGTTTTCCTCAAGAATTCATTAAAATGATCCAGGTTCTGTATCAGAAAGCTTCTACCACTATATAGGTAAATAAACGTATAACTAACCCCATACTCTTATCCAATGGTACAAGACAAGGATGTCCTCTTTCACCATACCTATTTAATCTTTATCTAGAACCCCTCCTTCTATTTATTTCACAAAAAACTTTTCATCATATTTCCAGAATCCACAATACAAATCTTATATACTCGGCCTTTGCTGATGACTTAAATATATACTTCCAACTCCCCACTACTGACCTCCCAAAAATACATAAAGTTATTGATGAGTTCTTGGTAGTTTCAAATTATAATTTAAATTTAAACAAGTCACACATATTTCCCCTCAATCCTATAGGGCATAAAGAATTGTACTTTCCTATGAGTGAGATCAAAATAAACTACCAGATAAAATATCTAGGAATAATATTTACTTCAGACTTCAAAGATAT
Source organism: Protopterus annectens (assembly GCF_019279795.1). Taxonomy (NCBI): domain Eukaryota; kingdom Metazoa; phylum Chordata; order Ceratodontiformes; family Protopteridae; genus Protopterus; species Protopterus annectens. The sequence goes on along the minus strand of NC_056737.1, from coordinate 433,953,672 downwards.
TATAAACAATAATCTTGTAACTACATGGACTAGTATTCAAAACGATATGGATAGATGGAAGAACATTAATATGTCTCTACTGTCAAAAGCTAGTGTTGTCAAGATGATTTTTTTACCAAGAATATTCTTTCAATTAAATGCTACCTTTTCATATATTCCCCAAAACTTCTTCCTTGCCATGGAAAAGCTATATCAAGATTCTTATGGTATCCCAAATCTACCAGAATTAAATATGCAAAACTTGTTCTCGCCAAAGATAAGGGGGGATTGGGGTTACCTGATTTTAAGCTTTACTATAGTATAATTACTAAACTTAGTAAGCGCTTTCATGCAAAACGTTGCTTGCACTTCTTCAGACAAAGTTAGAATAAAACACATGACGTTTTATATAAAAGTGCCTAAGCCAAGCCCCAAATTAATTAATTAACCTCCCCTTAATTTAATTAACAATTTTACAACAATTAATGACTGGTTTAAAACTGCAGGCTCACAAGGTACATAAAAAATGTTATTCAACCATACCAACTACCAAAAACATATACCTAAGATGTAGCTTATTTTTACATACAGGAAAATAAATCAATGTTTTCAATATCCAATAAATTATTTGTTCTTTTTTATATACAGAAAAATAAAAATAGAATAAAATACCTAATCGTTTAAATATGTCACAAAAATTATTATTGTATATATGTATAAATGCTATATATGTAAAAAAACATCTATCTCTCCAAAGCTTTAATATTAAGCAAACATTTGATGGAACACATGTCATTGATGCCTGGATAGGTGTAAGCATTAGTTTTCAGTTGCCAAAGAAGTTCATGTTCTTGCAACTTTAAATACCATTTTTTATGTACCTTGTGAGCCTGCAGTTTTAAACCAGTTATTAATTGTTGTAAAATTGTTAATTAAATTAAGGGTAGGTTAATTAATTAATTTGGGGCTTGGCTTAGGTACTTTTATATAAAACGTCATGTGTTTTATTCTAACTTTGTCTGAAGAAGTGCAAGCAACGTTTTGCATGAAAGCGCTTACTAAGTTTAGTAAAGGAATTTGGTTCTAATTTGACTGGCGTGATTTGTAGCCTCCGTTTTTTTCTTTTTTCATCGTTTGTAAAGTTTTTTTGTTTTATAGTATAATTACTGTATACAGACTAATACAAATAATAAACTATGACTCATATATAAATACTTAGACACCCCAGTGGACCAAAATCTGGTATGAACAGTTGAAATCCCTTGGCTGTAATATCAAATCCTTACCATTCTTGAATTTAAACCAGGCTAGCATATACACAAAGAATTTACACCCACTAATTAAAAACATGATTCTTACAACTCAGAAACTATTTAAATCATTGCAATTAGCTGACGCTTTTGCCCTTATACAACCGTTACACCTAAATCCTAATTTACTAATAAATAATAAACCAGCAAATCTAACAAATTACCCCCCTGATAAAAGACTACACAATATGGGATATATACCAATGGAAAGACTCTAACACGAGGCAAATGAGACTTGAACTCAAACTTCCTATGAAATATAGTATTATCCTTAACCAGCTTCATCATCTTATAAATGCTAAATTCTCACAAATACACATTGACTTACAGAACATAGATTTAGTTAAATTAATACTTGAAAATCTTGCGATTAAAGGGAGAACAATTTCTAGGACTTATAAAATTGTAATGAGTGCAAAACATCAAAATTCTTTATTATTTTCAAACTATTGGCAAACGAAAAATCAGTCACTGACTGAAGAAAATAAGAAACTAGCCATTGAAAATACAATCAGATTTATTCCTTTCAAGAAGCTGTTATCTACACAAATTATGGTAAATAACAATCTAAATTATACCTTATCTAAATTAAATAAATTCAATCCTAACCTTTCGCCCATATGTCCCCATTGTCCGGATCAAACAGATGATATTTTACATGTCATGTGGAACTGTACTAAGATACACAACTTATGGTGTTCCTTGAGAGTACGATTAGAGAAGATGGGATATGAAAAATCAACCCTTACTTGGGAGACAGCTATATTGTACATTAATATCAATCAACTCCCAAAAATATTAAAACATGTTTTTATTACGATGTGTGCCCTTATTAAATTCTTTATTACAAAGAATTGGAATGTCATGTCACCAATTACATGGGAAAATTTTAGCAATCTTGTTATCAAATATATCTCATCTCACAAATTATTTTATTCAAAAACAAAAATCAAACGCTATTATCAAAAATATTGGGGTTACTTGCTAGATATAATTCTTGACAAATAAAATTTGCCTACAAATTGTCATTAAAAGCTAACCTTTAAATAAGAAATGAATGTAGTATAACCAGACTTTCTTGCATCTTCTCCCTTTTCTTAGTATATGTGTAACTAGATATTTTCCCTAAACATACAAATAAATGGTTACATTTCTATTTTTACTTTATATATAGACTATCCCCATTCTAACTATCCCTTATGAGACCAAATGAACATAAGAATTCTCATACTTTACTTGACAATGTAGTCACTTCTTGTATATATATATTGTATATATATATATATATATATATATATATGTATAACTTTCTCAGAACGAGATTGTTGTCTGTTTTCTTTAGATAGGTATTTGTATTGTTTATTTGTGTTTTTGAGTTACCGTATTGTTGTTATTATTTGAAAAAAGAAAATTGAAATAAAGAGATTTTGGAAAAAAAAAGTAAGAAAGAGAATTGCACTTGGTTTTGTCATGGAAACAATATTAAGCGATACTGACATTTTTATTACACAAAATATGCATTATACAACTTGTAACAATTATGTTGCTTCTTTTTAACATTTTTTTAATTTTTGTTAACATTCCTTTTTCAAAAATGTAGGTATTATCAATAACCACTCATCTGTAAGCACAAATCTATCAGTTTCAAAGAACACTTAGCTAACAGTCTGAAGCTTTGACCCTTTATTACAAATGTTAACAGGCTGTGCTTACATTATCTCAGATCAACCAATTACATGCTTACAAAGATGTCACTTAGGTTTAGTTGGGAAATTATATTTTTTCTAAGACATTATTAAAATTGTTTTTTTATAGTAACTGTTTTTCTGTGTCAGTTGTGAGATTTGGACAGTTTGCTCCTGGTTTAGGATGATAATAGTTTAATAATTTCAAGTGAATGTCATAATAGTAATCATCATTTCACCAACATGTAGAAGCTGAGGTCAACAAGTTATTAACTCAGCTGAAAGTCTCATACAAAGTATCTAACTTGCTGATCAGTGAGGTTAGAGAAGACATTGCCATAAATGTACTCCTCACCAGATTGGAATACTGCCTCCCTTTAATTGAACTTCTCTCACAATACTGTCGTCATCCCATTAGCTGTCAATAAAATAGATTCATACACCTAGTCAACAAGTATGTTTCACATTGCTACCTTCAGCTCATAGAATTGGTTACCTGTCACAGCACGTGCTAATTTATTTCTCAATGCACTCATCCACAGAATAATAAATGAAGGCTACTTTCCACCACAGCAGGCTGCGGTTTAGAGACTGGTCCTATACTCCTAAAAATAACAACAGTATTCAGTTATACAGGCCACCATTGGTATGTGTAAAAGAGCTTGCTCTAAAATGGTTCCAGATATTTGGAACAATCTCCCAGGAAATATTAGGAATATAGACCATCTACTGACTTCTACGAAAACACTCACAGACCATCTGTATAAAGGAAGTAAATGCAAGTGCTATACACACATGGACTAATGCAATGTTCCAGTATTTCTTAGGTTCCACCATACTGCTGGCTCCATTCCTAAATCTTCAGGTTTAAAATGTCTGCTATTACCTTAAGACAGCAAAAATGATGCAAATATAATTGCCCCCTCTTTTTTTCTGTACAACCATACAACACAAGTTGATTCTAAGTCCATTACACCAAAGTAACATCTTTACAATGTTTTGAGATGTGCAACATGCTTGCATACTATTCTGTATTAGTAACAAAGTTTACATTATTTATTTAAGCAATAATCCACAACTGTGTGTAGGTTTATCAGTATTTACCCACGGATGGTGTGGTTTAATCACAAGGGGTGAAACCTGAATGATTAAACAAAGCCAGCCATGGGTACATCCTGATATACGCATACAAAGTCATGGATTATTGCTATTATGCAATGACATTATTTAATAAGGAAATTGCTTATCTTTCTTAAATAATGTTTTTGTATAACAGCACTTCGCCTTCTTTGTCGTCTTTCATGGGCTGATATACTGTGCGTGCATATGGGATTTGTGTTCTGACTCTTGCACAGTACATTAGTACAGCACAGGTGAAACAACAGAGAAAACAGCATTTCAGTTGCTGTTTTTTTGTGTTTAAAAACTGAAATTTTATGAGGGACAATGCAAAAATACTAGGAAAATCAGATATGCTTCTGTTTCTTTAGTTTTGCAGAATGTATCTGTTTTTCCTTGTATTTTGCTCTGCCCCCCAGCATATGCCAGTAGAAAGTCTGTCTGCTCAGTGGTGCTTCAGAACTGAACTCTTTTTTTGTTGGTATAGGTAAAATTTACAATGGGCATGATGTTTGGGCTGTCCAATCCGAGTGTTCATTTTTGAGTAGTAATGAGCCGTTATTGTATAGTTAAGCATTAATAATATATGCATGCTTGTAAATGTACATGCAGTCTTTGTCAAATGTCTTTATGATGGTATGATGATACTGTTTTTTTTCACTTTGTATTCCAAAGTGCTTTATCTTATTTATTATTGTCTTTCTGCTTGTGTCTTGGGTCATTGCTGAGATGGGTCGCTGCACAAATTCACTTGCCCAGTTAACAAAATATAAATAAATAAATGTTAATAATTTTATATTGATGAATAACAAATGATTTTAAATGTATGACAAATTCTTAAAGTATATGTTTACTATAAAACAATATGTGATTACATTTGACCTTACAGCTTTTAAACATTGAAGATGTGCCTAACAGAACATACAGAGTATGTGTCTATGCATATATGGTTATTGAAAACTCAGAAAAGTTCTAGGGTCCCTGATTCACATTTCTGATATACTCAGCTCTGCTCTGGAAATCTCAGATAGCAATTACTCATGGGTGACCTCCTAATATTATATAAAAGACACATTAACATTAAGTGATAATATGGTAATAGGTAAGTCTGTGAAGTATCTCTTTTATAATTGTTGTAATAGTGTGACCCTACACAGCAGCTTTAGGTAGGTTCTTTTATATAAGAATCATAATAACTGCATAGAAAACAGCAATTATCACTATGCATTATTTTCATAGGTTCATAGGTTCATACTAGGCTATGTGCCCTAGGGCATTTATAAGCCTAGCCAGAGTGTGTTTGGCTTTCGTTACCCATTTTAAATTAATTTTGCTATGCCCTTTTTCGAGGTTAGTATACTGTGCCTCTGTCTAACAGTGACACAGAAGTGATACCCGGGGTAAACCTACAATCTCCCATCCACTCATCAGGATTCCTCTTGAAGAGAGTCAATGAGGGACTCTGCCTAACCTGGACTGGGATTTTATTCCAGAGTGAAGGGAGCCTCTGGGTTATGAGTCTGTCCCTCCAGCATGTCCTATTTATTCCAATGCCGAGGTTCAAGTCTCTCAAGTGCGTAGCTCGATGAGATTTGGATTTTCTGAGGTGCAGCATGTCCATTAATTCCAGGTTGGACATGACTTTATACGTCAGGCACAGATTGCCTCTGAGCAGGCGGTATGCCACTGAGTAGAGCTGGAGTTTCTTTAACCGGGCAGCATATGGCATCTGTTTGAGCCCTTTGATCCTCTTGGTAAGGTACCTTTGGGGTCTTTCCAGTTGCTGCAGGTGTCTGGTAAGGTACATCCCAAAAGGGGCATTGTACTCAATTATGGGCCTGATGAGGGATGAGTAAAGAGGCACGATGACCTCCACTGATCTAGATGTGAATCCCTTCATGATTAGGTGGGCTATATAAAATGTTTTTCTAACCAGTTTGGCCACGTGGTTGTCAAATGAGAGATTGCTATCAACTTGGTTCCCCAGGTCCCTAATTACTTCTTCTGTACTTAATGGATTACCACCTATGTGGTAATTTGTGGGCACTGTTTTTATAGGGATGACTATACACTTTTTGGCATTTAGCTTGAGGCCATGGCTCTGGCACCAGTTGTCTGGTTCTATGAGGCCCTTTTGGAGGATGCTTGTGTCGGCTGGAGAGTGGATCTATTAGTCCTTATTCACAGAAAATGCATTTTTATTTGAACTTCTAGTGTGATAGTTAAAGGTCTGTTGGCCTTTTGCTATCTGAAGCAGACACACAGACTGTACGTTTAAAAATTCAGTCTGAGATTTTGAAGATTAAATTGTGTCATGACTAAGCAATAATAAATGTGCTTGATAGCATACAATATAATCTTTACAGATACCAACTACACTAGCTTGCCATGTGATGTTGGACATGCACTTTTAACTTTTT
>NC_056737.1:433845031-433946659 GCF_019279795.1 Protopterus annectens | reverse complement strand
TTTGTAATCTGATTTTTGTTTCCAAGTCTTTCCGACCTCCTTAATAAACTTGTATCTTCTCCAGCAGCTTTGTTTCCCATATCAAACTCATTTTGACCATTTTCGTTAACACTTGTTTCAAGCCTCAGCCCATATGCTGAAGCCGTACCATTAGCATATTCATTCTTGTCTCTAAAAAATGTTTTTCTTTTTCTTTGACATAGCTCGTCATTCAACTTGTGCAATTTTTCTTGAATTTGCACCATTTTGCTACCAAAATTGTCTCTGGAGGTGTTGTCTTTCAAAATTTCATGGTTTTCTCTAATTCTAACAGTTAATTCTTGTAATTTGATGGTATTGGCTTCATATAATAGCTTCATATATTGTAAACCGCCCTTTGGTTTATGTTCAACCATTTATCAGTAAACTCCTTTGGCAGGTCTTTTCCTGCTGGTAAATTTTTAACCCTTAGCCCCTTCGGTACTTGTTGGGCTTTCAAGCTGTTTTCAGAAAACAAATTGTAACATTGTAGGCGTTTTACTGTAGTAAGATCTTTCTCCAGCCCATTAAACAGCTCTTTAATATTAATGCCGGCACTCATACTCAAAGTAAAAAGCGTTGACAGACACAGCACAAAGGTAAAACCAGGATTTATTCCAGACAAAAATGCTGAGATTTATTGATGACATTCTTATAATTTGGAACGGTTCTGTGGAAGAACTAGAAGCATTCTTAAATTATATTAATAATATCTGTTCATATATCAAATTTACTCATACTTATAGTAAAGAAAAAATACATGTTTTGGATCTTACTATTTATAAGAAGGATGGTAGATTAGTTTCAAAGATTTATAAAAAAGAGTGCCAAAATAATATGCACTTACATTACTCGAGTTTACATCTTAAGAAGATAAATGGAATATTGTTAAAGGCCAGATCAATAGAATTAGTAGTCTAACAAACGATGAAGACATTTTTTTTATAAAGAAGCAAATAGTTTTTGTAAAAAGATGAGTAACAGAGGATATCCTGAACATATGTTAAATAAAATTATGAATGAAGAAGTTCTTAAAAGAAACAATGTGATGATAGATGAAGCCCATACAGAACATAGTATGGACTTCACAACAGCTTTAGCAGTACAAAATAGCATTGATTCTTATGAGATCAAGAACATCATTAGAAATAATTGGGCCATCTTCAAAGGTAATAAGGATCTCCTACAGAAACTAGGAGATGAACCCAGATTTGTGCAGAAGAGAGCTAAGATTTTTAAAGATTTTTTTCAAACGAAGTTAAATAAATGTAAGGTAATGGAAGAAAGAAAAGGCATGTTTAAATGTTTCAGTTGTAATTATTGTCAATTTTTATACACAGAAAGTAATGAAATATTATTAGGAAAAACTATAGTTAATGTTCCGGGCAAATTTACTTGTAAGTCCAAAAATGTTGTTTATTTATTAGTATGTTTAGAATACATGTGCTTCTATATTAGTAGAACAAGTAGAGAATTATATAGAAGGATATATGAGCATCACTATGCAATAGGTAGAGGGGATGCAAAAAATGCAATGGCTAAACATTATATAGATAGCAAATGCAAAAATAATTTTAAATGCTTAGTTATTGATGCAATTCATCCCAAAGTTATAAATATTAACATTGAAGAAGAGTTGGGTTGGCTTGAATACTGCTGGCAAGTCAGATTAAATGCATGTTTTTACCCTGGACTAAACAATAGAAAAGAATTCATTATGTATCTAAAAAGAAAGGGGCTTAAGCATTAGCTTTAGTATTCTTGTCTTTTTAATTAACTAATTCCAATTTATGGGTTAATTATGTTTCAATTGATGTTTTAATTGATTTTAGAATGATATATAAGTGTATTGCTTTTGCTTCACCACCAGTCTGAAGAAATCTCCGATGTTAGGAGATGAAAGCGCTCAGTTGTGGTGGAATTTTGGAGTGATTTGTGTCTGGAATAAATCCTGGTTTTACCTTTGTGCTGTGTCTGTCAACGCTTTTTACTTTTGGAGTTTGTTTTGCGATTTAGCGTTCGTTTTGGCTGCTTTTGTGGATATATATATATATATATATATATATATCTAAAGCACATACTAAATAGGGAAGGGAGTTTTTAACCAAGTCTAATAAAACGGCCACACAATGAAGAAAAGTTCCTATAAACTAAGGAGTGCACAAGCACTATGGATAATTCTCCTGTATCTAACTAACTAAAGTATTACTAGCTAAATAAGTATATAACAAGAAAAATACTTAAATTTCACTGGCCAGAGCTGGTGAAACCACAATCTGTTGCAGCAGTAAACGAGATCTGAGGGAAGCACCAGTGTATCATGGGATAGGGAGTAGGCCACGAGTTGCTTGAAGACCTCGAGCTTTTGCATTTTGGCCAAATCGGAGCAGAGGATCGGCTCCAAACCCATCAGTGAGAATGAAGGCGAGATAGAACAACTTCACACTTAGCTTCATTTTTGAACTTGTGCAGTAAACTTAACCAGAATGAAATCTTTTATAGCACTTTTTCATGATCTTTGCAAACAGTTGACACAATTAGTCACAACGATCTTTTGAGGTCTCTGAATTCTTTGTATAATAGCTCACCAGCTATCTTGAAGACAGAGTTCAAATGTGGAAAGTTTTTGGATGTTTTCACTTATTTTGAATAGCGATGATGCTAAAATGGTCTCTCAAAGCATAATCTAAATTTCTTATGTACTGAAATACTGTAGAAAGAAGAAAAAGATCCTTACAGAAGGGCTGACTGGATCGATCCATCCATCAGTTAAACTCCTTTTTCACTGTCTGCAGGAGTTGGATCGCCTTTTTTTTCCCAGTGAATCTGAAGACCGGTTCTAAACATTCTGAAAATACTCTTCATACCTTATATTCATAGAGTTCCATGTGCAATGATGCATGTAATTCAATGGACTTTGCTGTTATGGTACCTTTTAAGTAAATAATTTGTCAATGAGTGGATCTCTGTTTCTGCTGAAGCACAAAAAACTTTCATCTGAACACATTCTATAAGGACTACAAGGATGGTTACTGATTGAGTACAAAATTAAGAATTTTCTTAAGCTTTGGTGATCCACAGAGACAGCATCAATAAAAATGTTATACTGATATGGTGCAACAGCTGTTCTTGAGATGGAACTACAAGCAGGGGTTCTTCCAAGTGTGTAAAAATGGTGATGATGTTTTCTGAGGTACAACATATGATGAATACTTGGATGTCTGTGGATACACCAAAATGCCAGAGTAGCAGAATGGAAACATAAATGACCTTCCTGTAAGCCAGCCTTATTGCATTACCATCCAAGATCTCTTTTTGGTAAGGAGAAGAACTGACTAAGGCTATCACTCAACTTTCTTGATAAGCACATACTGGTTAAGCTCTGGCAAATCTTATACTGGTCTGACATTTTTTTCCCTTGGAACAGAAGAGCAAAATCATTCCCTTTTAGAGCAAGAATAATTAAGTTAGTTTTGTGCCATTTCTTTACATTATTACATACACATTTTTCTTTCAGTACACTTGTTTACAATGTTTATTAAAATATATACATGATGGAGAACTAGCCAATGCAGGAAGTTTTTGGGTTCTAACAAGGTTTTAAGAACGTGATTTCATCATGTCTATAAATTACTTGCTATGATTAGATTATATGAATCTGTTTTCAAATAGATGAAATTTTGAAGATTGTATATGAGATTTATCTATCTATTATACTTTTTGAATATGAAGTCCTTAATAGGTCAACCATTAGGCTCCATTGACTATAAATCTGGGCTAGCACCAGGAATGATATCTGAATAATATGCTTAGAGTTTTTTGACTTAATGGCTGATTAATTGATGAAATATTATATATTGGACATATTTATGACGAATATTTCATTCGTTTATTTACCCAATATTTATTAACTTGCATGCTTCTTATACATATTTGTTATGTTGACCCTATTTAGTATTGGAAAAACATGATAGAACTATACTTTATTGATCAGAATTTATAGTAACATATTTGATATATTAAATAAATGATAGTTATAATATTTGACAATGCATAGTTTTGCACTAATAATTTTTATATATATATTTTTTACATTTTTTATATTTTGGTTACATTTATTATATAACTTTTACCATTATTAATATTGAATATCACAAACAGTCAATATTAACCATTGATTTATATGAACTATAAAGATTAAATATATGAGAAATATATGCTTCACGTTTTAATCTACATACTATAGACTAAATAAGATTGGAAATATGAAGCACTTCAGTATCAGAATTATTTTGAACTACTTTTGATTGAAACTTATGCTAAATACAGGTATTTTAAATTATACAGATGGATTTAAACATAATAGTGAACTCTGACATTCGGTACATGCAAGGGAGTTCCTGGGTTATGTTTTTTGATTTCCATGTGTTAAAATCTTGAACTTTCAGATGTGTTATTTATATAAACATCGAGTATACAATAGGATATATTTTGATAACGCCATGATGAAATTCATCAGTGAACATGTTAGCGAGCAAAGATACATGTAGAGTAGATTGTATAAAGGTTCCGACATAAGATATGAAGCAAAATTTCTGACTTCACAACAGAAATCTGGATACGAAGTCAGCAACTAATTACGTAGAAATTCAGTTGTATTCTTAGCTTGGTTGTATTTATTTATCATTTAATCCTTTATACATATTTTGGAGGAAGTCTTTGATTGATGCATATTGCACATGAAATACAATGTTTATATGTATAATTTAGTCCATCAGTATGTTTTAAGTAATCATTTAAATTCGTTAAAGCAACATGCGATTTTAATGTTTTGCTATTAGGGAACATATTTTTATCAATGTTTTTATTAATGTTTTCATCAATGTTTTTATATTATACTTAAGCAGTACTAAGCAGTTCCTCAGAAAACACCATTTGACTATTTTTAGCTGAGGAACTATCATTATAGTAAGTGGAATGTATAAGCCACTTTGAGTATCTGCGGCAGAAGTCAAATGCATAGTATGGATCAGCTCAAAAAAGTTAAAATTTTCTCTGACTAACTAATTAATTATTTAATTGTTTAATTGTTTAAGTTTAATTGGAAGCATTGGTTGATATAAAAGGAACAAGGATAGATACTGTTTTTTAGATCTGAAGAAGCGTGCAAGAAGCACGCGAAAGCGCTCATTCTTGTGTATTTTACTGTTTGGAATAAAGGAAATTCGTTTTGAAGAACGTGCTCTCGTGGTGTATCCTGTTTAGTTATTTTCCATTACATATTCTATAAGGACTACAAGGATGGTTACTGATTGAGTACAAAATTAAGAATTTTCTTAAGCTTTGGTGATCCACAGAGACAGCATCAATAAAAATGTTATACTGATATGGTGCAACAGCTGTTCTTGAGATGGAACTACAAGCAGGGGTTCTTCCAAGTGTGTAAAAATGGTGATGATGTTTTCTGAGGTACAACATATGATGAATACTTGGATGTCTGTGGATACACCAAAATGCCAGAGTAGCAGAATGGAAACATAAATGACCTTCCTGTAAGCCAGCCTTATTGCATCACCATCCAAGATCTCTTTTTGGTAAGGAGAAGAACTGACTAAGGCTATCACTCAACTTTCTTGATAAGCACATACTGGTTAAGCTCTGGCAAATCTTATACTGGTCTGACATTTTTTTCCCTTGGAACAGAAGAGCAAAATCATTCCCTTTTAGAGCAAGAGTAGCCTACTTTGCTGCTTTTCTCTCCAGTAGCTACTTCATTAACAGACAAGTTTGGTTTAGTTGGTGAGTTGTCTGTGGAGAAGGCATTGACTGACACAGCCAATGAAATTCTGTAGTGCAATCCTGAGAAAATATTCGGAAAACCCAGTTATTTTTGATTACTGATTTCACCGTGGTAAATGAAACTGTAATCTGATTTCAAGGACAGCATATGATCCTGGATGGGAAAAGCTTCAGGCAGCAGTCATTGGGAGGATTTCTGCTGTTTTTCACTTCTTTCCCAGAACATGTAGCAAAAGGAGACTTTCCTGTTTAGACTTGTTTGTTTCCTGTAAAAAAGTTTCCTACTGGTGGGAAAGCCTCAGAAATGAGGGGGGGGCATATCAAATGTGTCACATAGGACCTCATTTCACTTTTTTTGCAAGGTCTGTTATATTGTCAGCAGCATATTGTCCACACAATATGTTCTGCGTAACTGGAGCATCCAAGAGTTTTACTTTTACATTTTTGTATTCAGAGCCAGATATATCTTTTTAAATCATCAGACGTAATAAACCTGGCTGATCTATCAACGTGAACACACATTTTAATGCACTGGCCTCAAAAGTATCTGCTGGAGTATTCAGGGTATGGTAACTTATGCATAAACTACCACATTCAAAACAGAAAATTCATTGCTTAATCATTGGCTCTGATCACTAAATTATGACAGATATATATATATATTTATATATATATATATTTTTTTTAACCCAATGTGTTCAATAACCTTGATTCTCTGTTGAATGGAAACGAGGCAAATTAGCTTTCCTGGTCTATGTTGAGGAGAAAGCAAAAAAAAGTAAGGATCTACTTTGAACTATAAATGAAAGTTATGCACTCACCACTATGATAGATTAATTTTTTCCTGTTTTTGTCTGGTTCAACAGATGGGTCTCACCTCTACCCATAATCCCTCTCCACCCCTCCCTGAATACCTCAGATCATGTTTGCTCAAGTATATGTTGTATTACTGAAAACCTTTTGCCAAAAGGTTTCCATATAATGAAGACACAACCAGCTGAGGTTGATGTTTGCAAGACTCCTCAGAGTATCACCTGTTCTTTGAGGTACGATAGGCGACAATTTGGAAGAGGGAAAATGGGAGGATATTGAACCAGATGAAAACAGGACAAAGCAGATTTATTATTTTAAGTTGAGTACATAACTTTCATATGCAATATTGTCTTTTTTCGTCTGATTCAACATATGGGACAGATTCCCTAGATACTAGCCTCTTGGGAGGCATTAAGGAAGGATATTGCTAAGCATAGCAGAGCCAAAGGAGGAGCATGATCTGGATTGTACATCCACTTTATAATGAAATACAAAGGTGGGAGCAGTTGACCATGTTGTATCAGCACAGATTTAATCAATGGGCAGATTTTGCTGAAAAACTGTGGAAGTTGCCACTGATCTTGTTGAATGAGGTAAACTCGATATGTCATGAGCAAATAGAATGCAATTTGACACCCACCTAGAAAGCATGACTTTGGATACAGCATACACTAATTTGACTTTGGAAAAGGCAACAAATAATTTATCTGGTTTTCTGAAACTTTTTGTCCTGTGCAGGTAAATGTCTATGAAAATCAAGTAAATATGTATGTTCTTTGTTGGCTAACTTTGGGAAGAAAACTGGAAGATTAAGGGATTGGACTGATGTTCGATTTGGATGAAACCTTAGGCATGAAGGATGGATTTGCTTTTAAGAAGACTCCATCCTTATGAAGTATTCAATAAGGAGGTTTGAAATTGAGAGCTTGTAATGCTGAGATTCTCTTGGCTGAAGTGAATGCCACCAAATAAGAAGATATGTACTCACCATAACATTCCATCTGAGTAGGCAAACTTCATTTGTCAGCAAACTTTGGGAATCGGATCCGACCTCAGATCCGAGCCGGCAGTTTTCAACAGCTTTAGATCCGAGCTCCAAGCTCCTCCCCCTACCCACAATCCCCTGCCAACCCTGACTCAGATCAAGTTTGCCCTTCAGCAGAAACTGCTAGCATTGATTAATCCCAAGATAAGTGGGTAAAACCCATGGACCTGAGTATGAGAACATTCGCAAGGGAGGGACGGTTGCTGACAAATGAAGTTTACCTACTCAGATGGAACGTTATGGTGAGTACATAACTTCTTAATCTGAAGTAGTTAACTTCATTTGTGCAGTAACCTTTGGGACAGAGTCCCCAGCTACCTGAATCTTGGGCGGCCTTCATGGAAGGATGTTCCGGAGCACTGCAGAGCCAAAGGATGCTCTCCCTCTGGAGATAATGTCCAATTTGTAGTGATTGATAAAAGTATGAGATGAAGCCCAAGTGGCTGCCGAGCAAATATCATCCAAAGAAACTCTAGCTCTAAAAGCCGCAGAGGTAGACATAGATCGAGTAGAGTGGGCATGGACTCCCTGAGGTGCGGGCCTGCCCGAACTTTCGTATGCTGAAAGGATACACTGTGAAATCCATCTAGAGAGTGTGACTTTAGACACAGATTTACCCAAGTTAAATTTGGCAAAGGAGACGAACAACTGGTCGGATTTCCTGTGACCAGATGTCCTGTGGATGTAGAAGCGAAGTTGTCTATGCACAGCCAATGAGTGTATTTTGTATTCCCCTTTGTTATGGTAGTTAGGAAAAAAGACCGGCAAGTTGATGGACTGGTTAATATTTGACTCAGAGGCAACCTTGGGAAGAAAGGAGGGATTGGTCCTGAGGTAAACTCTATCCTTGTGAAAGGTCAAGTATGGGGGTTTTACACAGAGGGCCTGTAGTTCAGAGACCCTTTGAGCCGAGGTGATAGTGACAAGAAAGGCCGTTTTTCATGATTAAGACTTTCAGATCTATGGAAGCTGCAGGCTCAAATGGGGTGGCTGTCAAGGCCTGAAGCACCAGCGTTAAATCCCAAGGAGGGACTACATCCTTCACTGGGGGTCTGAGCAGAAAGGTGCCCTTCAAAAAGGTCTTACGCAATTTTGTGGTGATCAAGGGGCCCAATTCATTTCCAACGTGATAATGAGAGATAGCTGCTAGTTGGACCTTGACTGTGGAGGAACTAGCTCCCTGATGGAACAGTCCTGACAGAAAGTCTAATACAGCGATCAGAGGAGCTGTAAAAGGATCCAAATTTTTGCGTTCCGTCCAAATGGAGAAACGTTTCCATTTGCTGCTATAGCTCTTTCTAGTAGAAGGCTTGTGTGCAGCTACTAGAATGGTTTTAACTGGGGAAGAGATACCGGGAGTCCTAGCTATGAGTGGAACTGGAGCAGCCAAACTGTGAGCTTGAGGTTGTCCAGGTTCGGGACTGGGAGATCTAGGGGGTGGGATATTAGATCCGGAAGGGGATCCAGAATCCAAGGAGGATTCACCAGATGAGACCAAAGGTAAGGGAACCAGGTTTGACGAGGCCGAAACGGGTCAATGAGGATTATCCTGCTCCCCAAGCGACTGGCTTTCTGAAGAAACTTCAGCATTAGAGGAAGAGGAGGGTAAGCATAAAGAAGACCGGGAGGCCAAGCATGCACCAGAGCGTCTCTCGGGGGTTCCCTGGAGGGGGAAATGAGAGCAAAGTAGTCGTAACATTTTGTGTTCGAGGGAGAGGCAAAGAGATCGCAACAGGGTTGACCCCATTTGGTGAAGATCCGATTCGCTATCTCGGGATTCAGAGACCACTCGTATGGCAACAGGATGGTGCGACTTAGTTTGTCCGCTAGGATGTTGGATCATCCCAAAATGTGCGTTGCTATGAGAAAGCGGTTGGTGGAGATCGCCCATTCCCACACCCTCATGGCCTCTCGACAGAGTGGGTAAGACCTGGCCCCCCCCGTTTGTTGATGTACTAGACAACCGACATGTTATCCGTCTGAATCGCAATCGTTCCTACAGGAAGAAGGTCCTGAAGTGCTTGCAACGCTAACAGCACTGCCCTCATCTCTAGGACGTTGATATGCAGTGAGGTCTCAGTGAGGTCCCACGTGCCTTGGACTGTCCTGCCCGAACAATGCCCCCCCACCCGAGGTGGGAGGCGTCCGTGGTCACCGTGGCTAGTGGAGGGGTCATAAAAAAGGGGTGTCCTTGCTGAAGGTCCGGAGATTTGAGCCACCATAGGAGGGCCCTCTTGCAGGCCCTGCTGAGGGGAACGGGATGGCTCAGAGAGTAGTGAAGAAAGGACCACTGGACCTGGAGCGTCCATTGTAAAACCCTCATGTTCAAACGTGCCACTGGCAATAGGTTGATCGCTGCCGCCATCGGGCCAAGAGCCCTCAGGACCAATTCCGCCGGGGGAGCTGGAGATTGCAGAATGGCCTGCACATGTAACCTCAGGGGTAGGAGCCGGTCTGTGGTCAAGAAAGCTAGGAGCTTGTTTGTGTCCAATCTGGCCCCTATGAAGTCTATAGTCTGAGTCGGAGTAAGAGACAACTTCTCTATGTTGATAGTGATCCCCAGCCGGGGAGCTAGACGAAGAAAGTAGTTTCTGGCTGCACAGAGTAGATGCCTTGTCGGGGCGGTCAGGAGCCAGTCGTCCAGGTACGGGAAGACCTGAATTCCCTGGAGCCTCAGGTGGGCCGCTATCACTGCTAACACTTTGGTGAACACCCTGGGGGCTGTGGTGAGACCAAAGGGGAGGACCCTGAATTGGAAATGACTGGCTCCCAGCCGGAAGCGGAGGAACCTCCTGGATTGCCTGTCCATCAGAATGTGGTAGTACGCATCCTTGATGTCTATAGAGCACATCCAATCACTCTCCCGCAAAAGGGGGAGAATGGATTGAAGAGTGACCATGCAGAACATCTCTTTGGTTACTGACAGGTTCAGGGAAGAGAGGTCGAGGATCGGTCTTAAGTCCCCCGTCTTTTTTGGCACCAAGAAGAACCTGGAGTAAAACCCGGACCCGCACTGGTCTGGGGGGACGTGTTGGATGGCTCTTTTTTCCCGAAAATGTTGGATTTCCATTGCTGCGGCCTCCCTCTGCTCGGGTGGGACATCGGGGAGGTATCTGGGGCTGCGTGGGTAATGAGAAAAAGGAATTTGGTATCCTCTGGATATGATGCGAAGCACCCAGCGGTCTGTCGTGATGGACTCTCAAGCTGCTAGGTGCTTCGAGAAACACCCCCCGACTGCCTCTAGAGTGGAGCAGTTGGGCAACCCCTCAGGGGTGTTGTGTGCGTTGGTCCGAGAAGGGTTCTCTGGATCCAAAGTTCTGTGGGCCCCCTCTGCCTCTAGGGTGGCATCCACCCCGCCCTCCTCTGCCGCGGAAGGGCTGGGAGTCCGGAGCGGGATGGGACTGTTGCGACTTCCGGAACCACATCTTCTTCTGTCCCTTTTGGTTCTTAGAAAAGGACCTCTGGGGAGCAGAGAAGCGGACTCCGACGGCAGACAATGTCTTCCCGTCCTTTTCGCTCTGGACCAAGGTATCTCGCACGGTTTTGCCAAAGAGGGCAGAACCATCAAAAGGGGCATTAGCGAATGATGCCTTAAAGGGTTCCGTGAAATCACAGTGCCGGAGCCAGGCCTGACTTCTCATAACGAGGCCTGCTCCGCTGGCTCTAGCGGCTCCTTCTGTGGCAGAAGCTGCATAGAGGTGTTAGATATGGATCGTAGAGTGGCCATCCGGGTGGAGTGCAATTGTTTGTCCTCCGCCGACATGGACTCGGGGGGCGACGCAGCGTACTCTTTGATAAGGTCTCGCTGCAGTCGGAGCACATGTGCCATGTAGTTCAGCGACCTCACAGAGAAGGTAGCCGAACTAAACACCCGCTTCCCTAGGCCGTCCATCGATCGAGACTCCTTGCTTGGGGGATGAACCGAGGGACTCTCCTGAGCAAGTTCCTTCTTGGTGGCCACCGCCACCAACATGGCATCTACAGGGGGACCCTTACTCCAGTGGGACTTGTCAGAGGGTGGGCTAAGGATCTTGTCCGGGCGCTTGGGGACTGGCTCCACAGTGTCCGGCTCCTTCCACGCCCTGGTAGTGATCAAGTCTACCAGGGGGTCGGCTGGAGGGGACACCCAAGAGGTAGACGGGCCTGCTTCAAATGCCTAAAGGAACACGGATTCGTCCAAGGTAGGCTTTGGGGCAGACCCCCCCCCTTTATTCTGAGCATCTCCATAATGTCACCAAATGAGACATCTTCGGGGGGTGATCTTGGGGAGCCTTCCCCTTCCTCCAAATCAGTGTCCTCAGTCAAGGACTCGGGGGAGTCCAGGTGCCTCCTCTTGCACCTTCGCTTGTGAGGGACCTCCTCGGGGGGGCTGTCCGAGGAGGTCTCACCAGCAACGTCTTGTTCCACTGGAACTACCTGGGACGTCAAAGCAGGCTGTCCCTGGGGCCGGGTGATGGAAGCCGGGCCCAACTGAGAAGGAGTGCAGGGTGGAGCCGTGGCAAGGGTCGGGGGCCTGGAATCCCTCGACAGAACCCTCTCCACCACGTCGAATGCCGAGGGAGAGCTGCTCTCTCTGGGATCCGAAAGCAGACTCTCCCTCAGATCCGACGGCTGGATCGGGGCTGGCGCCGAAGCGATCGGATCTGACAGACCAGCATGCTCCGACCCGGACGGAGCCAAAGGCATACCGATACTGCCGGATCTGAAGCTCAGCCCTCGGCTCCGAGAGCTCGGATCCGAAGAAAATGGACCCGACAGACTCGAGGGAAGTGTCGGCGCCGAAGTACCCGAGACTATTGGCGCCGACACACCCCCGGGCTCCAATGCTGCCCGGCTCCGAAGACTCTGAACCCGGGAAACTGGACGGAGAAGGAGCTATTGGGACAAAGAAGGGGGTCGAGCTCCCCCCTGGAGGGGGGGAGGCAGGAGCACTCCCATCTGCAGTTGGGCCTGGAGGACTCTTCTCATCATCCGGTCCAAATCTGCATCTGTGAGACTTCTCGTCGATCTCGACGAGGCCACCGAGGCGGGGCGGGAGTGTCGCCTTGATGACCTCGAAGGAGATCAGGTCTCCTCCTCCTCAGGACCCGGTGAAAAGCACGGGGACCGGATCCGAGAAGGAGGAAAACCAGAAGACCTGGAGGGAGAAGACTGCTTAGCCGGGGCGAGCGGAGGCCTCGCCCGCTTGTGGTGCTTCTCCCTCCTCCTTTCTTTCCTGGCCTCCCTCTCCTCCGAGCCTAAGGCAGGAGGTTGAGTCCCGGCCGGGGGGAGGGAAGGAGTGGCAGCCGCCGCAGCCGGAGCCGGAGCCACGGAAGGACCGGAGGTAGAAGCAGAGTCCGGGGTCAGAAGAGATGCCAGAATCAGCTTAGACCTCCGGTCCTTGAGTGCCCTGGGGTTGAACACTGCACAAATGGTACAACCAGTGGACAGGTGTTCAACCCCAAGGCACAATATACACCAAGTGTGGCCATCCGTTGGGGACAGCTTATGGCCACACTCAGTGCACTTAGAAAACATTATCTTTGGGGCCTCAGACATACTCAAGAAAGTAACTCACACACACTATGCCCCAAACACACACACACACAACCCTGACGGAACCACGAAGGAAGGGGGAGGATAACTAAAAATAAAATAAACTAAGAGAGTTTAGACTAAAAAGGGGAGCTAAAATACACTCTCACACCAAATATTAAAGAAAAGTTGTATACAAGTTAAATTTTCCTCACAAAGAGAACGAAAACACCTGGAAACTCTGGATAAAGCTGCTGAACGAAACCGCGGCAAACTAGATCTGAGGTCAGTCAGGTTTGGCAGGGGATTATGGGTAAGCGGAGGAGCTTGGAGCTCGGATCTAAAGCTGTTGAAAACTGCCAGCTCGGATCCGAGGTCGGATCCGATTCCCAAAGGTTGCTGCACAAATGAAGTTAACTACTTCAGATGATTGTTTTCCATGTTAACTACTTAATATCTGCTGAAGCTTCTGGTTCAAAAAGGGACTGTATAAGGGCTTGTCACATTACTGCAGTATCACACTGTGTAACAGGATCGTTGATAGGTGGTCTGACAAGAAAGGTTTTCTTGAGGACAGCTTTAGAGATTTTCAAAGAAGCTATGAGTGTCTGTGGCCAATGTAAAAACTTGAAACAGCAGTTAATTTAACTTTGATGGTGGAGAAACTAGAACAGTTATGAAACAATTCAGATTGGAAATCCAGCAATGATGGAGAGGACTGGAGAAAGGATCCATTCCCTTTTCTATTGCCCAGAATGAAAATCATTTCCATTTGCTTTTAGGAAGCTGTTAGAGAATGTGAACCACTTTTGAAAACCTGGCATTTCTGGCCATCACTAAAAATGAAGTAATTAAGTGGTCAAATTCGGTGTATCTAGATCCAGTAGAGGGTAACCAGATGGGTGAGACAGAAGATCTGGGCTGTAAGCTAGTGTTCAGGAAGGATATAAAACATGAGACCAAAGAAACAGGAATCAAACCGGTCAGGGCCAATAAGGAGCAATTTGGATAGCTTTTGCCTTGCACCTCCTGACTTTCTGAATGAATTTTGTGATGAAGGGGTATGGGGGGGGGGAAATCATACTGAAGACTTGGCTGCCAATTATGGACCAGCTAGTCCCTCAGTGACTAACCCTGAGGAGGGATGAGGGCAAAGTAGCTGCTGTATTTGTTAAATTGAGATGCAAACAGGTTGCAGCAAGATTATCTCTATCAAATGAAAATTTTGTTCACCACTAAATGAATGAGGGACCACTCATGAGGCAGATGAATGCTTTTGTGGGTCTATATGACGCTATCGAATGGACTAAATAGTGAATGCTATTTAGTCGATCTGATACTGTCGAAATGGCAAAATAGTGAAATCACGGAACATCTTGGTGGGCCGTCTTTGGGACTTTGCCATTTCCTCCACTATGGTGCGATCTCAGAGTTGGTATATTTAAGTAGGGAGGGTGTGGGGGCAAAGCTCCCCACCTAAATTTGTGTTTAAGTTTATTTTTTTTTTTTTATGGAGCAGCGAATTTTTTCCCTGGGAAAAAATTCTCTGTTCCGTTTGTTCGATATTTTGTTTCGATATTATCGGTATGATGAAATAGCGCTCGCTATTTACATTGTACGATAATATGATATATATGCTGTTTTTGTCTGGTCTGTCCTCTAGCATGTCAGAGATCCTTGGTATGTGAGTTACTACAAGAAATCGATGGTAAGACATCACTCACTGCCAAATCCTCATGGCTTCCCAGCACAGGGGATATGAGCTGGTTACCCCTTGTTTGTTGATGTGGCAGACTACTGACATTTTCCATCTGAATGGATATCGCACCTTCTGGCAAAAAGTCTCAAAATGTCTGCAACGTGAATAGGACTGCTCTCATTTCCAGAACGTTAAAGTGAAAGTCAGCCTCTAACTGAGTCATGTACCTTGAACAGTCTTCCCTTTGGAATGCCTCCCCACACCCTAAAACAACAGCATCCATGGTGACCACAGGTGTAGAATGGGGAAGACAGAATGGACAGCCTTCATGCAACTCTGGGGCATCCAGCCACCACCTAACAATTTCTGCAGACTGGAGTTATCCTGTTGGGTGTACTCAAAGGATGATGTAGCTGTGACCATTGAATTATGTGCACTGAAGGACTGATGTGAAAATGATGGGTCTATGTTTAGCTATCAAAAGAAAATATCAAACGGCTAAACATCTTACATAAAACATCGAAACAGTACATTACTGAACACATCTTACATTGAAAATAAATTCATAGTTGGCCAACATCGGGAACACAACCAACCAAGGTGGGGAGGCTGTGCCCCCCACATCCCCCCTAAGTGTATATATATACCAACTCCAAGATCGCACTACAGTGGGGAATAGGGCACATTTAAAAGGTTTCCTTCACTTATCTTATGCATTGTGGTACTTCCTGGTTGTTGGCCAACTATCGACAGTCAATGAATTTATTTTCGAAGTAAGCCATGTTCAGTAATGTACCGCTTTGATGTTTTACGTATATTTAGTTGTTTGATATTTTCTTTCAATAGTTGAACAAAGACCCGAAAATTAGAGAAGGGAACCAGAGTGACTAATGAGGCTATAAGGCCTAGAAGCCTTAAAAGTAATCTTCCTGGAAGACACGATTGTAATACCTTCTTGGCAACTTTTTGAAGAGAGAGAATCCTGGAGTGTGCTAGGACAGATATTTGATAATATGTGTCTAGGTGGTATTCTATGAATTCCAGGTACTGAGTGGGATTCAGTTGACTTTTCTGAACATTTACTGTGATACCCAATTTGTGAAGTAATTGGAGTAGAGAGTCCCTCCTTTGGAGGAGGGAATTCTTGGTTGGAGCAGTGAGGAGTCAACCAACCAGGTACAAAAAGACTTGGAATACTTGCAGCCTGAGATACGCAATTACTACTGCCATACATTTGCTGATCACCAGGGGACTGTGGTGAGACCAAAGGGCAAAGCTCTTAATTGAGGAGTGGTTCCAGCCTGAAAAGGAGGAATCACCTGGACTGCTTATCTTCATGGATAATAAGCATCCTGAAGATCTACTAAGCATATCCATTCATCCTTCCTGAGATTTTTTGAACCACATCTTCTTACCTTCTTGCAGATTCCTGGAAAAGGTCCTTTGAGAACTGAGAAGTG
The DNA here is from genome assembly GCF_019279795.1 of Protopterus annectens. Lineage (NCBI taxonomy): Eukaryota > Metazoa > Chordata > Ceratodontiformes > Protopteridae > Protopterus > Protopterus annectens. Next base: position 433,930,311 of record NC_056737.1, on the reverse strand, counting down.
GTTTCTCATGGTAGACAGGGTTTTACCACCTTTTCTCACTTCTGTTTAATGTGCCCGTAACCTTTGGGCCAAAGAGAGAAACCATCAAAAGTGGCATTAAGGCAGGACATCTTGAAACTATCTGCAAAATTACACAAATCACATCCAGGTATGGGGGCGAATAGCTATGCCATTGTCTGCTGCTCTAGAAACTCCATCAGCTGCATTTGAAAGCAGATGCATGGAGACATTGGAAATAGGATTGAGGGTAGATAGCTGGGATTCCATATTTTTCTGGATATCTGCTGACAAATTACCAGAGAGAGTTGTTAAGCTTCGTGGACAAGTCTCTCTAGAAGCATGTGAAATAAGCCAGATGGTTCAGTGCTCTAAGGGAACAGGTCGTTGATGCACGTCCATTTTCCAGTACCCTAGATTCTCTATTAGGAGAATGAACAGATGTACTCTCTTCAGAGTTCATTTCTTTTGGCCATCACTACGACCATAGCATCTACAGGGGAAATCTTTACTCTAGTGTGCCGTATCTGCTAAGATGTTGCCATATTTCTTTGGTATGGGGTCAGCTGAGTCTGGCTCTTTTCAAGCTCTCTAAACTAGCAAATCAATTAGGGCAATCAGGAGGCAGGACCACATAGGCTATAGAAGAGCCAGCTCCAAAACTACCAGGAAAACAGATTCTTACAGGTAGGGTATATTGGTGGACCAATTCCCCCCTTCTGCTTCATCAATTCCAGAATTTCACCAAAAGTGACATCTCCAAAGGGGGATCTGGGGGAACCCTCCCCTTCATCCAAATCAGTATCCTCTGCGAAACATTCACATATATATGCTTTCTTTTGCAAGTCTGTTTTCTATGTATCAGAAGTTGGGGAGTATCAGGACAGCAGAACTGAATCAGACTGGGAGCTCAGAGCGAGCACTTAGAGACTTTTGGAAGCAGACTATCCCTACTGATGCAGAGGTCAACACAGAATAAGAAAGAAGTCAGGGTGGATCCGAACATGGAGGTGGCATCCCACCTGTAGTAGTGAGAACCCTCCTGAAGACCTCGAATGCAGAGCCTGAAATTAGAGCTGAGGAAGACTCTTGAGATGCTAAGGCGGAGAGAATTCAACTGACACTGACCCAGCCCAAAAAAAAACCCAGCTATCAAGAGTTGATGCCCCCAGAGGCAGAGACAGATCTAAAAGTTTCAATGCTAATCTGGCCTCCCGACTCTGATGCTTCAGCTCCGATTCTCTTCCTGATCCAGCAAAGTCAGAGTTGAAAATAAGTGAGTCAGAGTCAAAGAGGTAAGATCTATCGGTATTGAAGTAGCTAGGAATGTTTGGATTCAAAGGGAGAATTAATGCAGTGTTTCTGGCAAGAGGGGTCAGAGGACTTTTTCTTGGGTCAACCTATGGAAACACTGGGATGAACCTCAACTGAATGCACTGATGAAGAAATCTCTTCATCATCCGATCGACATCAGCCTCGGTAAGGTTCAATGGTCTGCTCTGCAAGATTGAGGAATGTAGCCTTAGACTGGGTCTATAGCAAATAGTGATGTCGGTGAAGGTAATTGGATGAGACCTATCTTGGGATCTGATGGCTCTGATATTTTCAGTGATGGACTCGGGAGAATTGTTGGGTCAGGGGACATTTGTGAAACTTCTTGGTACTCTTTTCAGGAGTCCTGCTTCCTTGAGACATTTGCTCTTTGTTCCTGTTCTTGGAAGATGTCTTCTGAAGCACCATAGAGGGAGAAACAGATGGTGGTAGCAATCCCTGCTGAGGTGGAAACGAACCTTTTAAAAACAACTTGTCCTTATGACTTCGTAAGGCCTTTTGTCCAAAACAGGTGTATGCAAGACAATAGACACACAGCATATGGAGATCCTGTGAAGCATTTTTTTTAAACTTATCAGACATACTGACAGAAATAAAGGAAAAAAAATACACTAGCACAGTACTCAAAGGCTAATATCTACCTAAGCTCAGAAAGACAAAATAAAGAAAAAAATCTTTTACTTATTTGAAAAAAGACAGGAGAGATCAGAGCCCCTGGAATTTCACGACCGCTTATTATGGTAATAAATGAGATTGGGGGTTTTCACGGAGGAGTAGAGAGGGATTCTAGGCAGGGGATGATGCAGAGCCCTGGATCCATGCATTTGGAAGTGCCCAAACTGGATCCAAGTTGGATTAAGACCCCATCCGTTGAATCACTCAAAAGTGACATCAGATTATACATATTCTGCCTGTCAGATTGTGCACCATAAACCATACCTGTCCTTTCTGGGGAAGGGATCGAGTAGCAGTCTGTTGCTACTTATCTTTAGAACATCTTAAAAGGTTTGGAACTGAGGAGTGAATAAATTCACTTCGACTCAGGAAGCTTCATTTACATATACCTCTTCTTCAATGAACATGGATGTGTCAGCTGTCTAAAAAAATCTCCTATATAGTTAATAGTCTTCAAGAAAGTTGCATCCTCTGAAGGTGAGCCTAAGGATTTAAAGAAGGTGTGATGCAAGTCAAGGAAGGAAGGGAAGTCAATATGCCCTCTTAAGAAATAATCCCATCTTCATTCAAGGACATAACAGATGTGCTTCATATTTTTTTCCTTCTGCAGGGGATTAACGTCATTTCAAAATAAGGTTTCCAAGTTTCTATACAAAAAGGAAAATAATAATGATCCATGCTATGGATTAGTGTCAGCCACTGTTGGGTTGAAGCAAATTCTAGTAGAGTCTTATAATATGTATTACCAATGATAAGTGGAGACAACAGCAATTCTAGTAGATGGCATAAAGGAGATATCCCCTCTCTTGGGACCATAAATTTAGATTTTTCGATTACAATACATTCAGCTCAGTCTGCAGCAATTCCTGCACTGTGAAATTATTTTAGCAAGATAAGTCACAGGTCCCAAAGTTACTATTTTAATTTTCACCTGAAACACTAGTTGGGGAAATCATCTCTTGGTGTTTTAGAGAACATCTTTGTAATCCCTATTTTTAGAGTCATCAGAGCAGAAGCACCCTTCTCTGCAGAGTTTGCAGAGGGCTTAGGAATTTTTTTTTTATCTGGAAATCCCACATTCTCAGAACACTTATCAAACTTCTCCTTTCCTACCTTTGGCAACTTGGTCCCTTATCAAGTGATTTATTTTTTTTTTACACTTTGAAAGCCTTCTTTCTTAGGCATGTTTTTCCAGTAACATTTTTTTTTTTTGTCAAGTATGAAGAAAAGCTTTTAATTGTCTTAACCTAGTGTCTTCAAACTTTTGCATGCATGCTAAAAATGAACACAGAGTGTGTTAGCCTCCCGAGAATAATTTGTCTGCCACAAAGTTCTAGGTAGATTTGCAGACAGAAGACAAAGTTTCATTAAGCAGAAATCTGAGAGCGCAATTTTTATTTACTTCAATCAGAAAACAAGTGCCAGAAGGTGAACATGTACTACACAGTAAGAAATGCAGCCACTATACGAGTGACCAATAGCTCTCAGGTGGTGAAAACAACTTAAGAGAGTGCACATCAATACTGAATTTATACAAGTCTCTTGCATCACCAACACTGATACATTTATAGATCGAAAGACCAGAGTTGGTCCTTGCAGTGAACAGAAATTGCTTTGAGAGACTGCCAGGACCAAAATAAAACGGAAGTTGGGAAAACCCAAATGTAATGACATACTGTTATAACAACCAGTCTGAAATAAGTTTAAGCCTTATTTGATTTTTCTCTATATTATTCCATATCCATTTGTGGCTTTCATAGACCTTCCAAAGCCATGGAGTCTTACGACCACTTACACCTTTACCGGTATCTTACCTTAGGTAACACCCTCCTTTCTCCACGATGAGAACAACACTCAGTCCTGGAGTAAATTTGTGATTACCCATCCAGTCATCTAAGTTATGTTTAAAGGAAGATTTATTCTAGAGGTTTGGGAGGCACTTGGTCATAAAACTGTCACCAAGAGTTTATCTGTTGAAGATTTAGGCCTTGGTTCTAGTATTGGTGGAGTCACTGGAACTGCAGAAGCCCAGGATGTCCAAGATAACCAATTCTCTAATGGCATAGTCAGAGAGCTGGAGATCTCCTCTCAAAAGTCTCTTAAGACACTAAATAGAGGGATAGAGCTTCCAGCCTCTCTTGATAGCTCACTGACTTTAGACCTATAATTTTTTTTGGTTAGGAACCTGTGGGGTCCTTCAAATTATTTGATATATTTAGTGAGCTACATCATGAAATGGGCACTGTACTAAATAATTGGTATGATCAGTTCAGAGTATAACAGGGTGATTATTTCTAACTTTGTTATGCAATTAGCTGTGCTAAATAAAAATTTCCTGACAACCGTCATCACATGGTGGTCAAAATAGACAAAATTATCAACCCCACTTTCTATGTCCCTGATTACATTTCCATTTTGTAGTGTTGTTTATACATTATAAGTGGAGGGATTGCCTTCCAAAAGTGACGTTGCTAAGCTTTTTAGCATTTAGTTTGATTCCCAAGAGATTATGAGGGAGGGTTCATGCTTTTGGGTTTGGGTGTCAAAGGATGACCTATTAATTGCCAGTTTGTAGTTGTCTGCAAACTTTTTTTTACCAGAGTTCTTGGCTATCTGCTTGGATATTTGAGAAGTAAAAGCCAAAAAAGGAGAGGTCCCAGCACTGAGCCCTGAGGGACACTGCTGGTCACTCATACATTCTGATGAGGTGCCTGCAACTTGCACTTTGTGGGCTCTGTCTTTCAGCATGTTTGCTATCAATTTTACTACTTTATAGGTTAACTTCTGTATGACGTCAGCATGGGAAATTGTATCGAAGACCTTAATATATGTTGCCTGTATCAAACAGCATTGTCTTTAGACTCTGTAACCATTTTAAAGGAGCTTACCAGATTCAATAGACAGGATTTACCTTTTCCAAAGCCAAAATGTTGGGGGTCAGTTTGAGTAAGTCTTGAGATCACAGTTGAATGACATATGTTAATACATTCCATTGGTTTCAAGATGAACTTGTAAGACTAAAAGGTCTGTAAATACCTGGGTCTGTTGTAAGGCTGCCCTTTATTGAGGGACATCACAACTGCAATGCACCATTCATCAGAGATTAAACCAGTAGCTAAAGTTTGGTAAACAGTGTAAGGAGAAGTTCTGTACGGGCATAATCACACACCATTAAGCAACCAGATACATTGTCAGGTCCCATGGAGGAAGTACTTTTGGTCTTGGACGGCACTTTCAATAAATGATCTTTGGAGATCATTGTGCCAGTAAGAGATTCAGGTACTCAGGGCTACAGATAGAAGTCTCACTGGTGAAGCCAGTACTAAATTTGTCTGCAATGGTGCTGGCAATGTCTGCTGAGTCAGAATAAGGTAATTTTGAATAAATTATGGGTAATGTAGGGTATTGTTTCTTAGCTTTTTAACACAGCTAAAGAAGAATTTATAATTGTCTTTCTCTTCAGAGACCAGCCTAAGCCCATGGGCTCCTTTACTGGACCTGATTTTCATTTTTTTTGCAATACTTTTGATACTTTCATAAGATATATTTAGATCTGATAAACAATTTAGTTTCTTTTGTTGTATAGTTTAATTTTGGTAGTGTACTACAACAGTCATTTATTTTTCAATTTCCCATGCTACACTGTTACAGTAGGGACTGCTAGCATTCTGCATTTATCCAAATGGGTGTAGAATTCCTTAGTGAAAAGGTTGACGTGTATAGTTTTTAAATTGTGTAGTTTGCTGTAGTGGTTTTCAGGAGTTTAAAGGCAGTCGTAAGTTTGTCGTCAGACTTCAATGGTAAAGTAGATAGAGGAATGGTGCAAGAGGCTCATATTTGTGAGGTCAAGAATGCTGTATCTTCTAGTAGGTTTGTTTACCAACTGCTCAAGGAAGGTTTTGTTTATCAAGTCTAATAACATTTGGGAATACCCTACATTGAACGACAGGTGTCCTAGTTTACTGAAGGGTAGTTAAAGTCACCTTAAAATAATGGAGTTTCTGCTAATAGCAAGATCATTCAGAATGCTGTCCCCAGTGATGTAAGATTCAAAGGAAAAAGGTCTGTAGCAAAACTATTAGTTGATAATTAATCCTGTCTACAGTAATCTGTAGTTTGAGAAGTTCAGTTTGTTGGACCCTAGGCATCTGCCTGGAGGTAATATATTCCTCAACAAACATGGAGATTCTCTAACAGTTGCTATAAGATCTGAAGACAAGAAAAGTGCAAAACCCAAGTACAGAGAGAGAGAGAGAAAGAACATTTATGCCAAGTCTCGGTAACTACACAAGCATGGAGGATATCCAAATGCAATAGTTTCTCAAGATTTGGTAGTTTACTGTTTAGACTTTGGGTGTTGAGATCCACCTTAATGTGATCTGATTTTAGGACAGATATATTAGTTACACTGCAATGTCCATCAACTGGACTCTGCCTAAAAAGGCACTGGGGGAAGCATAGACTTTTGCCAGTACGCTGAAGCCTTGGGACAAGAAGTGCAAGCCAGACTTACTGAAGTAAGCTAGACTATTGAGCATCTTGCATCATGCTGACACATGAATTCCCCTGGAATGACAGCAGCTATTTAACCAACTATTTAAACCAATCATCTTTTCTTTGCATCTATGCATCATTCATGGTGAAGGAAGGATTCCATTCAGAGTCAGTGTCTTACCTGTATTTCTAACATGCATGTATGACATTGTTTTGATGTGTTTCTGCATATTCCTCAGGCTTTTTACATCTCAAATCATTTATTTCCACAAGGACCACCATCAGGTCAGTGTCACATTGTCAGGTGACAGTGCCCTTGGGGCTCTTGTAATGTTAGAAATCCTGGTGCATGGAAAACAACGCACATCAGTTCTCTCCTTATTCAGCCTTGAGTGAAGAGTCAATGTGCCTGACAGTCATCTATCGCTGTAACATTTCTGCTGCCTGCTGTGGTTCAAAAAGGAAGATTTGAAGTGGTTTTATTCATGATTACTCTCTATGGTAGACCTCTATGCAGGAGGTGGATGAGTGGCCAGATTTCTGCTGAGATTTACATTTTTTATATTTAAGAGGCTTTGGGATGGATTTTTTTTTCAGTCTCAGCACAAGACATTTTGACATAATTAGTGAAGAATTGTGTTGGAAATATATGAAGCTCCAAGAGCAAATTTTAAATGTGAGATGGAAGTCACCTGCAGATGGGATTATTAGTGCTGAGAATAAGTTCATTATGTGTGAGATAAGGCAGATGGGTACACTGTCTTAGGAGATCTAGTGCTAAAAGGATGGCAACAGAGGTGAAAGCAGCAGGCAGACCTTCCATCTTGTCCGGTGCTTAAGTATTTAGACAAGTAAAGTAAATGCAGCAGAGGGAGTATGTAATTATGGTAAATACAACAAACTATAATTAGAAGTTATGTACCTACCATAACGTTCCATGTTAGTTGTCTTCTCTCGCCTTCTTTCTTGCTGGATGGGTTCGGAGCCGATCCTCGGCTCCGACTCGGCACTTTCTTAGCTCGAGAACTCCTTTTACCAGCTCGAGGCAACCCTATATCCCATGATGCAAGGCGGGACTACCTCAGATCTCGTTTGGTAGCTAACATACCCTGCTAAAGAGAAACCTAGAACAACTAGGAAACAACAACAACTCCTAAACAATGACTCTCCTACTTAAGAGTTAGGAGAGAACATCCTGAGAAAAGGAGACTTTTCAAGATCTGTCCAGGCCAGGGGAAGGAGGGAGGGCAAGAAAGAAGGCGAGAAGACAACTAACATGGAGCGTTATGGTAGGTACATAACTTCTAAATGTTAAGTTGTCAATCTACTTCATTCTTGCTGGATGGGACCGCGTCCCTAGCACCTGTATCCCGGGTGGCTCAATGGAACAGACTCTTGAGAACTGTGGAACCAAAACTGGCCCTATGTCTGGAGGCCAAATCCAATTTGTAATGAGACACAAAGGTATGAGGCGTGGCCCAGGTAGCTGCTGCACAAATAGTATCAATGGGTAGTCTATCCTGAAAAGCTACAGAAGTGGATAGACTCCTGGTGGAATGTGCTTTTGGCTTAGAAGATAGTTGTTTGCCTCTAAGAGAGTACACATAGGAAATGGTGGAAGTCAACCACCTGGATAAAGTCACTTTAGAAACTGGAAGACCTAACCTGTTTTCTGCATAGGAGACAAACAATTGGTCTGATTTTCTAATTTGTTTAGTCCTATGCAAGTAGTACCTGAGCTGACGATGGACATCCAAAAAATGCAGCTTCTGTTCAGCTCTGTCAGAATAGTTAGGAAAAAATACTGGTAGATCTATAGATTGGTTGATATTGGTTTGAGATACAACCTTGGGAAGAAAGGAAGGGTTAGTTCTTAACGAAACCCTATCCTTATGAAAACCAGATAAGGTGAACGAATACAGAGGGCCTGAATCTCAGAAACTCTTCTTGCAGAAGTAACAGCCAGTAAAAATATAGTTTTCCACGTCAATAACTTTAAAGAACATGTAGCAGACGGCTCGAAAGGAGGTAGAATCAAGGATGCCAACATTAAGTTTAGATCCCATTGCGGAGGAGGGTGTTTTACGGGCGGTTTTAGGAGAAAAACTCCTCTTAAAAAGGCCTTGCATAATCTATGAGACATGATGTTATTGTCATGCAGGCCAACATGATACTTGGAAATAGCAGCCAGTTGAACTTTGACTGTAGATGACGAGGATCCTGAATGAAAAACCTCCGCCAGGAAATCTAAAACAGAATGTACGGGAGCAGTAAAAGGATCAATATTTCTGGCGTTTGCCCAAATTGAAAAGCCACTTGCTAGCATAAATAGTTCTGGTGGACGACTTCAAAGAAGACACTAAAATGTCTCTGACCGAGTCAGAAATCATTGGTAGCCTGGCTAGGGAAGGAAGTGGAGCAACCAAGCAGTGAGGTTGAGAGAATGAATGGCCCGGTGCTGCTGACCCGACTGGTGGATCAAAAGATCCGGAACTGGGTCCAGATGCCAGGGCTGCACCAGAAGATGACGATGCAGGGACGGAAACCAAATTTGTCGAGGCCAATATGGAGCAATGAGGATCAATTTGGCTCTCAAAACGGTGGCTTTCTGAATGACTTGTGGTATCAATGGAAAGGGAGGAAAAGCATAAAGAAGTCCCCGAGGCCAATCCTGGGTTAGAGAGTCTCTCAAGGGTTGGCCTGGAAGGGGAAAAAGTGTGAAGTAATCTGGGCACTTGCTGTTTTGAGGGGTAGCGAAAAGATTGCAACAAGGAGTTCCCCACTTCAGAAAAATCTGATCCACTACAGATTGATTGAGAGACCACTCGTGAGGCATCAGAATGGATCTGCTTAGCCTGTCCGCTAATAGGTTGGACCTGCCGGGGATGTGCGTTGCTATCAGAAACCGCTGAGAAGAGATCGCCCATTGCCAAAGTCTGAGAGCTTCTCGACATAACGGATAGGACCTGGTTCCGCCCTGTTTGTTGATGTACCAGACCACGGACATGTTGTCCGTTTGTACTGCAATAGTCCCCGCGGGAAGAAAGTTGTCGAGGGCTTGCAACGTTAAAAGCACTGCTCTCATCTCCAGGACATTTATGTGCAGATGGTATTCTATGGGTTGCCACGTCCCGTGGACCATCCTGCCCTGATAATGCCCCCCCCGCCCGATCAGAGAGGCATCCGTGGTGACTGTGGCAACTGTAGGAGGGGGAATAAAGGGTCGGCCCTGATGAAGAAGAGGGGAAGATATCCACCATTGTAGATGAGCCCTGCACGACTGTGTTACCAAGATTTCGTGTCTCATCGGAAGATTGTGGTACGACCACTGCGTGAATAACATCCACTGCAGGAGACGCATGTGGAAGCGAGCTAGTGGTAGAAGAACAATGGCCGCAGCCATTAGGCCCAGAACCTTCAAGATAAACCTGGCTTTGGTCTTGTTGCTTTGTAACAGAAGCCGAACAAATTTTTGGATGTCCAGAATTCTTTGATCTGTTAGCCTGGCCAACATTTTTACAGTATTTAACTCTGCGCCTATAAAGGTGATAGATTGGCAGGGCAGCAGAGAGGATTTTTCGAAATTTACCGAAATTCCCAGTTTCTTGCAAAGCTGTAGGGTGTAGTCTCTGGACTGAAGAAGCTGATGCTTGGTGGTGGCGGAGAGGAGCCAGTCGTCCAAATAAAGAAACACCTGGAATCCTCGACGTCTCAGGTGAGCTGTGACTACTGCCATGCATTTGGTGAACACTCTGGGGGCTGAAGTGAGGCCAAAGGGCAGTGCTCTGAATTGGTAATGACTGGTCCCTAGCCGAAAGCGGAGAAACCTTCTGGAGCGTCTGTGAATCTTGATGTGATAGTACGCATCCTGAAGGTCTATAGAGCACATCCAGTTGTCCTTGCCCAGAAAGGGCAGAATGGACTGAAGCGTGACCATCCGGAATCTTGCCTTCTTGACAGACTTGTTTAGTCTGCTGAGGTCTAGAATCGGTCTCCAATCTCCCGTCCTTTTGGGGACCAAAAAGAATCTTGAGTAGAAGCCGGATCCTACTTGGTCTGCCGGCACTGTCTGGACGGCTCTTTTTTCTAGGAGTTTTGAAACCTCCTGTCTTGCCAAATCCCTTTGACCGGGTGAGATGTCTGGAAGGGATTGAAGAGGTACGGGAAACCTTTGGAAGGGGATTTTGTAACCCTCGGATATAATCGACTGTACCCACTTCTCTTGGGATAGGGTTTGCCAGGCTACTGGGTACAGTGAAATCCTTCCCCCGACTGCCTCCAAGGGTGGACAGTCGGGCAACACCTCAGGGATGCTGAAAGGGCTTCTCAGGAAGAGACTCCCTGTTGCCCTGGTTCTGAGGACCCCCCCTGCCTCTAGGGCGGCGTCTATTATTGTTACCCCCTCTGCCTCTGGGGGTAAACTGACCACGTGTGTCCGGTGTAGCTCCTTGGGCTTTACGGAACCACATCTTCCCCCCCTTCTGTCCCTTGGGATATGGTCTAGGAGGAGTGGAAAATTGGACTCCAACGGCAGAAAGAGTTTTACCGTCCTGCTCACACCTGGTCAAGGTATCCTTCACCTGAGGTCCGAACAAAGCCGAACCATCAAAGGGGGTATTCGTGAAGGATGCCTTAAAGGGGTCCGCAAAATTACACAGCCGCATCCAGGCTTGGCGTCTAAGAGCAACACCTGTGCCTGCGGCCCTGCTCGCTCCATCGGCCGCATAAGATATGAGCCGCATGGAGGAGTTAGATATGGAATTCAGGATAGCAAGCTGTGAGGCAATCTTTTCCTGAGCCCCAGCAGCTGAAGGATCCTGGACTACTTCACCCAGTTCTTTGAGAACATCTCGTTGAAGCCTGGTGAAGTGGCAAAGATAATTCAGCGAACGCATAGCAAAGGTCGCTGAAGAAAACATCCGCTTTCCATACCTGTCCATGGTCCTAGAATCCTTGTTAGGAGGATGGACAGGTACTGAAGGATCCGCCAGTTCCTTCTTGGTGGCCGCCGCCACCACCATAGCATCCACAGAGACACCCTTGGAAAGGAACTGTTTGTCCGAAGGGGCCGTGATGAACTTGGATGGTCTTCTGGGGACAGGTTCCACAGAATCTGGAGCCGCCCACGCCTTTCGAGCCACTACCTGCATAAGTGGGTCGAAAGGCGGAGACACCCAGGAGGTGGAGGGTCGGGATCCAAAAGCCTCCAGGTATACCGACTCATCCTCGGAGGGGTCAATGGAGGGCCAATTCCCCCTCTGTTTGAGGAGCTCAAGGATGTCTGAAAAGGAGACATCCTCAGAGGGGGACCTGGGGGAACCCTCCGACTCATCTAAGTCGGTATCAGATGTAGTAGACTCGGGGGAGTCTGTGTGTTTCCTCTTACACGTCCTCTTCCGAGGGGGTTCCCCTGCAGGATCAGGAGAAACCTCGGAAGAGGAGGAAATTCCCAGTGGGGAAACCTGGGGCGATGGATCCCTGGGCCTGTGAGCAAGAGGCTGGCAAGAGGCATCTGCAGGCACTGATGAGGGAGGAGCTAGAGGGACGGACCGTTGACCTGGGTCTGAGGCCAGGACACTCCTCATCACCTCAAAGGCTCCTCTCCCCGGGAGACCAGAACACACCCGCTCTGAAGAGATCGGAATGGTCGGCTCCAAAGAGAGAGAAGGCTCCGAGGCCGATGTCGGAGCCGAGCAAAGCGAAGCTCCGAGAGGGAGAGCGGGGTCGGACAAGGGTCCGATGCCACTAGCCCCCTCGGAGCCGACAGTGGAAACCCGACGACCGGATCCTTCCAAGGAAAGTCTCAAGGAAGAGATCGGAGCCGAGGATGACGGAGCCGAAGGATGTATCGGCTCCAGCATCGAAACAGTCGCTGTCCCGAAGCTCCGCCGAACTCTGGGGTGGAGTCGGAGGAGGAAGCTCAATGATAGGGGTTATAGCCACAGTCTGTTGAGACGGGCTATGGAGCATTTGGGCCAGTGCCTGAGACTTCAACAGCCTGCTTACCACCCTCTCCAAGTCGTGGTCAGACAGCCTGGAAGATCTCGAAGAATGGCTCCGATGGCTCCGCTCCGACAAAAGAGGAGACCCGGGCCGAGTGGATACTCAGTATCAGGGGACCGAGATCTCTTCGGTCGAAGCCATCGGGCCAAGTCCCCTGAACACCAGATGGAGCTGAGGGTTTCTCGGCTCCGACGCTGGATAAAGTGTCGGCTCCAGCCAGAGCCGACAAGGCCACAGCAGTCAAGGTGTCGGAGCCAGCCGGCGCCGAACCTACTGCTTCAACAGAAAAAGTATCGGTTCCAGCCGATCTCGGCTCCGACGGAGCCGGAGCCACCGGAGGAGGCTTGGATACAGTAGCCTGAACCTTCGGTGGCTTAGAAGATTTCCCTGATCCTGATTTAGGGGGAGAACCTTCAGGCTTGAGTAAGCCTCGGAGGATGAGTTTATTCCTCCTTTCCTGCAGGACTCTCTGGCTAAAGGCATGACACAAAGCACAGGAGTCCTGCAGGTGCAAAGGCCCCAGGCAATACACACAAGAAGTGTGACCGTCTGTCAGAGACATTTTCTGACAGCACTGGTCACACTTCTTGAAGCCTGAGACCTTGCCTTCTTTTGACATCCTAAAGGAGGATAGTACACAAACAGTCCCCACAAACACACAAATTAATCCCTACACAAACACACAGGAAGGGATAACAACTAGGCCTGACTAAAGTACTTTGATTAAACTTAGAAAGTTTACGAAAAAGGAGGGAAAAAGGGTGGGCTGTAACCAAATACAGACTAAACTAACACTAAAAGGGAAATTCAAAACCCTAACTACACTTTTTCTTACTTGACTAAGAAAAACTTACCTCAGCTGGCAAAGGAGACCTCTTTTGCTAAGCGGCAAACGAGATCTGAGGTAGTCCCGCCTTGCATCATGGGATATAGGGTTGCCTCGAGCTGGTAAAAGGAGTTCTCGAGCTAAGAAAGTGCCGAGTCGGAGCCGAGGATCGGCTCCGAACCCATCCAGCAAGAATGAAGGCGAGATTGACAACTTAACATTGACGATTATAAAGAGCCTGAATTGTTCCAGATGTTGCAGATTTTTAGCCCAAATTGTTCCAGATGTTACAGAAGTGTTTTGGGGATAGTAATTCTTGGTATTGCACTGTGCACTGTACACTGAACAGGCAGGAAGATATGAACAGAGGATAACTTAGCTTTAGCAATCTTAGGGCAGAACTTTCCGACTGAATCTGTACTGCTCACTAGTGTAAGTAAATGAGATGAGAATGGGAGGAATTTCCAAAGACAAATGATAAATTAGGGCAGCTAACTCAAGAGCCACCAAGTACAAAAGAGCAACATGGGTTGGCAAAGTATTCTGATCACTGTTAATACATTGGGGGGGGGTGTATTTTAACAGCTTAAAGGGAGTGACTTATACTTTGTGCTCACATCAGTGAAAGATGACAGGGAGAGAATTCTGTGTCCAAATTAACATAAGGGGGATGGCAACAAGACACACACTGCCTAGAGTAGCAAAACTTCTCAGCCACAGTTACGTAAAGAACAAACTAATGCAGAAACAGTTAAAAATCTTAAAAATGCAGCTATCAACAGAAATGGAATAAAATCAAATGCAGTGCAACGAATACTTTACTGGCATAAAAATACTTAAAATCATCATCAACCTTTTCCCCATTTTCTATACAGGGTCGGGGTCAAGGTGTTGCATCAACGTTTGCCACTTCTCTCGATTCAGTGTCACTATCCTATCTTGTTCAACACTCATGTGCGACTGTCACAAGTCTTCTCTCACACAGTCCATCCATCTCTTTACTGGATAGCCTCATTTCCTCTTGCCTTCTTCCACTCTCTCTCAAAATTTCTTCACAAAATCATTATCTGCTTTCTCCTGCACATGTGCCTAAACCATTGTAAACTGTCTCTTTGCATTCCCTGCAATAGGAGCTACATGGCTTCTGCTCTAAAGTCATCATTTTGTTTGTCCCACGGTGTGCAATCTGACACCCATCTCAGTCACTATCACCATCACCTCCAGCTTCCTCAAGTGCTCTGGTGTCACTGCCCAGGTTTTTGTACCATACAGAAGTACTGGTCACACCACAGTTTTGTGCACTTTATTTTTCAGTTTGTTTGGCAAGCTTCTGTCACACACTACTCCTTGACATTCTGTGCCATTAGGCTGCAGCCCCTCTGTTTTTAGCTTTGACTTCCACATTCAGATTTCCCTTCTCCACAACCATCCCCTCTCAGATACTTGAAACTGTTAACCTGTTTCACTATTTTCTTTTTTATCTCAATTTTCAGCTTTTTCTAATTTCCCCTAGTGGTGGCCATTGTCTTGTCTGTACTAAATTAATTAAAAAAAATATTTAAAAATTTAAAATGTATTTAAATTTAAAATTGTTATTAAAGTACTTATGTACCTTCAGTTTTGCATTCCATTCCCCTATCATTTGCTGAAGTTCATGTTTAGATTTGGCTTGTAATGCCACATCTACATAAAGCATCTTTGCTGAGCTGTCCTCTCCAACCTGTTTTCTACTGTAGTCCATCATTAGTATGAATAGCAGTGGGCTCACAGCTAAACCCTGATGAACCTCCCACGAAAACCCTTCTATCTTCAAAAACTGTGCGAGCTTATGTTATTCGGTCTTTGTACATAGCTTGCACTACCACAACCAATGTTTTCAGGACAATAAATCACTGCAGGACTGCCCAAATCAGCTTTCATGAGACATTGTCATACGCTTTCTCCAAGTCTAGGAATGCTCAGTTGGACTCTCTCCTCAATTCCATCTTCCTTTCAACACACTGTCTCAATGTAAACTTCAGTTTTTTTGTGCTGTATCCTGATCTGAAAATGAACTGTTCATCTCCCACCTTAGTTTCTACTACTCTGCATATATGTTTATCAGAACACCCTCTCCAGCATCTTCATGCAGTGTAACAAGAGTATACTGCCCACAGTTGTAAATCTCCACTTTGTTCTTGTACACTGGCACTAGAAAGCTTTTTCTTGAGTCATCTGGGATACGTTTCTCACTCAATACTGCTATGAGTGCCTTCAGGATCCACTATTAACAAAAAAGGAGGGCCACAGCAATCAATGTACTACTGCAAGACAGAATATTCCTTGCCACTTATATACAGTAATTCTACATCCCTCTCACAAGTCTCAACTTCTTCACATGGTAGAAAATAAAATATGATTTGTTCATCTAAGCCTCCCACACTATTTATTGCTCTACTCAAACTGCAACTGGCACCCACTAATTGATATCCAGTAATTGACAGACTCTTAATTTCTACTTATCCTACTAAATACTGCCCACCTCTTAAACAGCACCTCCAATTCAAAACTATTTCCTACTCACTCAGAAATACAGATTATACCTTCACATCAGACCACCATATATAAACAGAAGGACCATATTACACAACTGCACCAGAAAACTGGAACAAACTACCTCAAGACATTAGCTCAATCACACCTATACACAATTTCAGAAACACCATAAACAAATTTAAAAAACAGTATCACTGGTCTGCCAATCCGAGAATTCTTTCTACAACATACCACTGTTAACATTTCCACAGACAGCTCTACCAAGAGCATGCACTCAGGCATAGTATAGTCACTTGGCATTCATTTGCTTCTACTACTCTATTACACATTTCCAACACTGTCATTATCTCGTACTGCTTTTAATGCCCACATTTCTTTTATTCTATCTTCCATATTTTATTCCACCTTTTCCCAGTATTTTTTCTATGCATTAATATGTATTAGTCTTAGCATTATTACATTCAAATCATTGCTCTGTCCTGTTTTAATTCCTCTCCCGATACACAGTGACACTACTACACTAACACCTTCCACATCTCAACATTAGCTCCTAACACAACTACACACACTACTGCTTTAAACTTCACATGGAATATGTATTAACATTCTTTTTAAATAATGTAAATAGTAGCACCTGCACTGGCACTTTACTTCTTTGTATTTTAACATTTTTTATTTAACATTTTATTTTTCATATTGCTTTGTATCATATTTCATTGCATGTATTATCTCATGTTGTACTTTGCATTTTAAATTACTCATTGTACCTATTTTCATTGTACAGCACCTTCTTTATACTGCATTGCTTGACTTACAGTTTGGGGTGTGCCAAATGACTACCACAACATATATCCAAGTTTGTTTAATTCCTCTGTAATGTATAGTCATGCCTTTAAAGGGTCTTTGGACTAGAGCACTTGTCCAGTAAATACATGTATACATTAAAATAAGTGAATAAATGAAGTCGATCAACGTTTTAATCATATCTGCTGCCAATTCATCTGGGGCAGCTTCCTTTCCCTGACTTAATTTCCCTTACTACTGTTCTTACTTCTTTTAAGATGTCCTAGTGCTATTCTTAGTTCTTCTGCCGTGGGCTCTTCTTCCTCGTTCATCGTAAGCTGGTATGGGGCAGTACAGCTTCTGTGGAGTTTTCTTCATTCACAAGTAGCTAGAAATACTCCTTCCATCTGCTTTTTATGTCCTGTAGACTGATGAAAGGCTGTTGCTGGTATCTTTTATGAATGGTGTCTGATGACTATTTTCTTTTATCTTTGTCTTGGAACTTGATAGAGTTTCTCCGTGCCATCTGCTAAGTCAAACTCCAGAAACTGGTACAGTGTTTTAATGCCTTGTTCTTCGCTACTGCAACCCCCTTCTTAGCCACTGTTAACCAACCAGTATTCTTTCTTAGCTTGGAATGACTTTTCCATCTTCCGGTTTATGCTGCATTCCTCTCTTTTGATAGTTTCCTGGACTTCTGAATTCCAGCACTCCATCACCAGCTTTCATTATTCAGCTTATTTACATACCTGGCTTGGCCACATACCTCCTCTATAGTCCTCAAAAATGCTGTTTTGCGATGCTGCCATTCTTTTTTGACCATACTGAGGTGCTACAGCCCTATGTATTCCTGCCTTTTCTTAAGCTCATTTGCTTTTGATCCAGTCAACTTCCAGGCCTTCAGCATAGTCTTTTGACCTTAAAGCCTTCTCTGCCCACTGCTTGCAGATACCTGGAGCCACCAATGGTTTATGCCACGGGCAGACTGTTTCACTGGGGAATACTTTGCAATCTCTGATTCTACCCCAATGCCCTTTCCGTTACTAGGAGGAAGTTTATCTAAGTTGCATGTTGCCCACTCTTGTATGTAATATTGTGATTGTCTGTCTCTTGCTGAACCATTTGTTAGCCATCATCAAGCCATTGGCCAGATGCAAGTCTACTGACTTTTGTTTCAGTTGCCCCACTCACATGGATCCAGGCAGTCCTCATAAGCTGTCTGTTCCAATATAAACATTCTGGCACCCACATTATCAACACCATCCCATGGTGTCCTGCTTTATGTAGTAGGTCCTGCAACTATTGCCTGAATGTTCTCTTTTCCTCACTATCACAAACCTGCTGTGGGGCATAGGCTGTGATTATGAATACTGTCTTATCTTTACATTGGAGTCTAATTGCCATAAGTCATCATTTTAAGTTTAAATGAATTCAAACCAGCTCACTGTGATGCAGCTTCAACATTAGCCAAGCCACAAAGGACATGGTCTATGTCTTGCTATAAGCAATTTAGCAATTAAAGTAACAAGGGAATCAACCAGTAAACAACTCTGGAGAATGCCAACAGATGTGAAGTTTACCAAAAATTTGAATGACTATAATTATTCAACTATATTAGTATTTTAAAACTGTGCACATGCCTAACCAAACATCAACTGTATCCAATTTTATAGTGTCACAATGTGCCACGTGTCAGATAATTTCTATTACAAGTCTGTAACTGTTTTTTGTGTGCAAGCTGAGTTCTGAATACTGTACTGCTTGGGACAAATGAGGTCTCAGTTTTAGAAACGCAAATGTATTCATTATGAAAAGATAATCACAAAAAAACAAAGATGAAAAAGTGCAAAGCAGCATTTCAGTTAAAGATGCCAATTTCCAATGTACAATTTTATGCTATATTTCTAACAGCTTCTCTACTTCATCTTGGTCTTTCTGAAGTTGTTCCAGCTCTAGCTGATAAGCATTCATTTCTTGCAAAAACAGTTCTCTCTCTTCTTTGGCTTTTATACATTTGGATTTAAATTCCTAGAAAATACAAGAAAAAAATGAAAGATGAAAACCCCACACAATTAAACAAGCAATTATAGGGTGGGGTAGCATGAGTCTGTGTAAAGAATGGATATTCCTATCCATACTCTTCAGTTCAGAGAACCATTTGGCATATTTACACTTTACTGTGACACGTTGGTGATTATACAACTAGAGAACAGTTTCTTAAATACAAAATGTGCACAACAGTAAATATGCAATATCTCTACAGATGCTAGTAAAACTATGAAAATGATTAAAACTATAAAATAAAACTGGTACCAGAAATGCACAGCATCAACTTAGGGTTAAATATTTAATTGAAACAAAGATATTGAGCGCTTTCATCTCTTAACAAAAGAGACTTCATCAGAATACATTCAGTATAAGGTCTAAAACATTTAAATACCACAATCAATTAATGATGTACCAATCCCATAAAACATTTAAACACAGATGCAATCAATGAAAGCTCCATTTAACAAGGGTTGCTCATTTTATGACGAGCAAACCTTTGAGGGAGAAAAATATACAGGATGAAAAAACCACTAAAGCTGACATTTCATAAGGTCTAATGCTGCCTTATTTAATTAGCAAAGTGGTTAATGAATATGCTGGAAAACATGCAGTACAAACACACACCATGGATGCAGCAACCTGCTAAGCAACGTTTGTTGTACCCTCTGGAACAAGTCTGGTGAAATACCAAATCAGTGTGCATACCCCTGATGAATTCTTGGGTATGCATGGAGATCTCCCTCAGACATCCAGACTGCAGCTTGGTTTGTTCCAAGTTAACACACAGAGGAACAGTTAAAATCTGAAGACTAAAAAAATCACTACAAACGTATACACTTTACAAGGGCAGTTTTAATGTTTAGCGACAAAACCATAGCAAGGGTGGGTGAAGGGTGGAAACAGTAGGATGATTGGCAGCTTTCAAGAGGCACCAATTGGTCCCTGCTATGAAAATGCAAGCATTCTCAGTCTGCATTTAAGCAGCAGCAATGCACAAATAACCCTGTCTGAATACAGCAAAAGTTACTATGTATGTACAGAATAGCCATCTACTACATTTATGAATAAAGCTGCTGTTACTTTTATGCAAAGAGGGTAATAAGCAGAAGACAGTGTGTGAACAGAGCAAGAAGCTGTAATATATATTCAAAACAGCTGCTTGTTATACTGTATGAATGAATGTGCTGGTTTTATTTTTATTGTTATTTTTTGCTCAAATACTTTTTTTTTGGTTAACTTGAATTGGGGGGGTGCCATTTAGGGGGACTACTTAGGATACCAAATGACCTACAGAACTGAAGATTAGAAATAATGGGATTCAGAAAGGATTTATCATCTGAAGGCAGATTAATAACGTTTTCCATTAAAGTTTCAGCACAATATAATAAGCTTCCATATATGACCCTGGTAAATGAGAATTCTAAAAGCCAAAGCGTCTGGAGAGAAAATTCTGTTCCCAGATCTATCCAAGACTTCACCTTCTGTATGTCGGGGGGGGGGGGCTCAGGATTCCCCAAAAGTCTCTCTCCAGTTAATGCTGATGCAGATGTAGTGGCAGGATCCTGAAGGTGAAAAAAACAAGAATTTGTTAGCTTTAGAAACTACCTACCTTTTTAGAACTGTTGACTGAAAATCGGGAGTATTGCAGGCATTAAAGGCATCCGCTAAAACTGGGAAAATATGAGGAACAAGAACAACATATGGGATATCCACTTGTAATAAATGAAAGTTAAGCACTTACTATAAGGTTAAATCCAGGTTTCTTCTTCAATCCATCTCAACTATTGGGTACATGGAATCTGATCAGATAAAATGCCAGTAACCCTCAGAATTTTGGTTCCAAGACTGAGGCTCCTCCCCTACCCATAATTCCCCTCTACTCTCACAGTTCTTTAGACAGAGTTTGCCTGCCTATGCAGAATACTCCTCCTATACTGTGCAAGCAAAAAGCTCTGAAAAGAAAAAACAGTCAAAGATTACGACAAGGCTCTGGACAGGTCCAGTACCGTCCACTAAAAGTGCAAGATGGTAACAATTTAGCAGGGGAATGGAGGGAAGAAAGATTGAGACAGATAAAATATGACAACCTGGATCTAGCATATCTTTCACATCTGATCTTGCCTTTCTATCCATCTCTGTTACTGGGGCACTGTCTCAAATACCCAGCTACCACAATCCCTGCAAGAACTCATGGGAGGTTATTCAAAAGTATGGTGGAGGCAAACAAAGCCGCAGACGTAGGTCTAGCTTATAATGAGAGATAAATGTGTGCACTGTAGACCAAGTGGCTGCAGCACAGATGTCCATCAACTGGGACTCTACAGAAAATGTTGTACAGGCTGCCACAGTCCTAGTTGAATGAGCTTTAGGCTTGTTAGGCAGTGATAGTCCCTTGGCTGTACAGAGAAACATATTGCAATTGGAACCACCTGGACAGTGTCATCTTGGAGATACTGGTTCCTAATTTAGCTTTAGAAAAGGACAGAAAAAGGTGGTCATATTTTCTGAAGTCTTTGGTATGGTTTAAAAAGAACTGTAACTAATGATAAAAATTCAACAAATGTAACAGATATTTACCCTTGTTTGAGAAACTGGGGAAGAATGCCTGGAGATGAATCACCTGATTCAAGTCAGAGTCAGAAGTAACTTTGAGAAGGAAGTTGGGGTTCGTTCAGCAAACTCTGTCTTTGTGACAGACCAAATATGGTGGTTTACATGGCAAGGTTTACAGTTCTGAAATTCTCCTTGCTGAAATAACCGCCGCCAAAAAATATTTTTTTCAGAAAAAGAAATGTCAATTCCATAGAAGCTGTAGGTTCAAAAGGGAGTTTGTTCAAAGTTTTAGAATAAAAACAGCACACTGTCTCAGAGGAGGCAGTTAAGAGAAACCTACCCTGCAAAAAGCTATTGAACAGTTTTAATGAAGCAAAAGGTCTCTGGCCTTCACCAGCATCAAAATTTGAGATAGAGAATTGTCAGATAGGTGAGAGATCAAATCTTGAAGAGGTTTCAACACAGGAAGGATACATCAGAGGAGACAACAGAAAGGGAAATAAATCTGTCAAGGATCACCTGCACCTAGTAATAGGCCACTTTCTGCAGATATTTGGTTATGAGGGGAGTCAGAAGACAAGTGCAAAGAAGACCCAGGGGCTAAGTGTGGAAAAAATGTCCCTTGGGGATTGCCCCTCCTGTGGAATCAGTGTAAATTGGCTGTTTTATTTGGTGTTAGCTGGAGTTACAAACAGATCACAGCAAGAATGGCCCAAAGTGACTGAAAATCATGGAAGTCACTGTCTGTGAGACCACTTATGTGGCAGAAGAATTAACTTGCTGAACTTGTCCCATTAATACAATGGATTTCCCTAGGATACGAGTTGCAGTCAGAAAGTGTTAGGAAGACATTGTTCACTTCTAATCCCTCATGGCCTCCTGACAAATGGTGTGAATGGTTCCACCTTGTTTGCTGACGTACCAGATCATTGGCATATTGTTGGTCTGGATAGTGATCACACCCAAGGGGATGGAGTCCTGGAAGGTCTGCAATGGTAGGACTGTCCTCCTCTCCAGAATATTGACAAAAGCCAATCTTCACATCAGAGATCATATGCCTTGGAAGCCTTTTCTTCAAACCCACCCCCCTGAAGGGAGGTCCCTGTGGTTACAGTGGATCTTGGGAGAGGGAGTACAAAGGGAAGACCTAAAGTTACCAGAGAATAATTTAGTCACCACTGAATATGCTGCCTGCAGATCTCCACGTGTATGATCAGAAACTGCAAAGCATGGTCCAGGATGGACCATTGCACTGAGACAGTCCACTGTAACACTCGTGGACTCTCAAATGAGGAACAAGGGTGATAGATGCTGCCACAGAGCCCAAATGACGTAGTATGGAACTAGCAGTCAGATTTTACTGAAACAAGATAAAGGAAGCATGTTGGCGCAAGTTGGCTAACCTTGATTCTGGAAATTTGACTATCTGGAAGGTGGTGTCCAGGTTGCATTAGATGAACTCTGTTATGGTTTGAACTGGTGTTAACCTGACTTCTCCATGTTAATAGTGATTCACAGGTGCTAGCACAACTGGAATCCCTGGCTTGAATTAGCTGATCATTAACGGTGTAGGTTATGAACCAGTCATCTTGTTATGGGAACACCTCAATCCCCACAGCCTGAGATGTACTGCTATAAACTTGCTTAAGAACCAGGGGACTATGGAGAGTCCAAAGGGCAGAGCTCTGAATTGGAAGTGCCTGGTTTCCAGCTGAAAGTGAAGGAACCTCATGGACTACCTCACTATTTTTATGTAGTAGTAGGTGTGTCTTGAATATTCACAGAAAACAGCCAGTCATCTTTCCTCAGATGAGGTAAAATGGACTGAACCATGACCGTTCGGAAAGTTGCGTGTTTCACAAAACAGATTAAGTAAGTGAAGTCCTAATTTTTCTTATAAACAAAGTGAATCCACAGTAGACTCTGGATGCCCTGAAGGGTGAAAAGTACAGAAAAAGGAAAAATGTTAGTGCGTGGATTTCATTTCTAATATGCTTTCATAGCAAAATGAAATCTTGAGTGCCATTACATTTATTGATTTACTTCCTGTCTAATATCAGCAAGTGCTGACTGGGTTAGAAAAATGCAAGAACTTTATGCTTGGAAACAAATCTATCATAGAATTTGGAACTCATGCCTAACATGGAATGTCATAAACAAGCAGTCAGGAGATCTTTGATAGCAAAATTAGTGCTGTAGTGGTCATTTTTAACGGGTCAGTGGAAGTTTTATGATTGTTACAATAATGTTGTTTTTAATGAAAAAAAGGTATAAAATATGCTGATTCTTGTAAGTTGTGAAGACAGGATCTTGACTTCTTAGTCTCCTATGTGCATGTCTTTCTTTGCAATAAAGCAGATTGTTAGTCTCTGCTGAACTGTCTCTTGTGAAAGTTATTTGGTACCTTAACAGTTTGGTGTCATTCTACTTGGAGTTCCAAGCCATTTATGTGTTGCTACATTAGAAATTTCCACTGGGCCCAAAAGACAGAGTTTTGTCAGGCAAGTTTCTGGTAAAACAATATGCACGTTTAAATTGCAGCAGTCTCTAAACTCTCTACGGGTCTTTCAGCTTCTCCCGTTAGGGGTAGCCACAGCAGATCACCAGTCCATACATTGATTGGCAGTGTTTTTTTTTTTCTTCACAGCATCGAGTAGCCAGCCCAGTGCCCAACCTTCACAGAAGGTACGCTCACACACCTACTGCATATCTTAAACCCACTCAACTGCAGGGAGGACATGCAATTCCATATAGAAGGCACTCCGTCCGAGAATCGAACTAAAGAACCTCTTGCTGTGAGGCGACAATGCTAACAGCTGCACCACCATGTACACTCTCTACAGGTAAGTTGTACAAAAACTTTCACTACATGCTTTAGGTAAAACTGCATGCTAGTGGGGTTTTAATCAATATACATATACAAGGATACTAAGTTTCTCTGGGAGAAGTACATAGTATCCTTCTCAGGAGTGATAGCGGGTTCTAATCAATTATACAGAAAAGGAAGGCTGTATTCCTTTATTGGGAATATGACTGACCCTAATTATTGTCGCAGATCTATCCCTTTTGTATGAGTGGGTTTTTATAATAGGCAGTACAAGTGCTTTTAAGGATACAGAGTATGGGACTCCAAGCAGGTATGTGTTTAATAAATATGGTAGAGACAGCTATAATTATTTGGTAAAATGGGCTAAATTCATAAGAAATAATAGCTCTTTACAGTTTTCGGAAAAATTACTTTTGATAAGAAATTTTTAGAAAATCTAAAAAATAAACAAACAGAGGAGTAAACCAGGTACTAGCCCCTTGTTGGTCGAGCTTTTAATGACTGGCAAGAAGAATAAAAAAATAAGGAAAGGAATCTGTAGTTAGAAGCTTAAAGTATGTTATCTCAGCTAGGTTAAAGTCAGAGCTGCAGACAGCTAATAGAACAGCAAATACTTTACTAAATGTGCAGATGAGAAGTCCTATTCCTGAGATATGTATCCTTTAAGATGGTTATAGAAATTATCACACAAACAACCAGAATCATCCGATGATGAATGGCTTCAGTTATCTTCTGTGCCCCTCTCAATCTTGTGATCCATCTGTGCCTCGAGAAGTTGACAGTTCTTCCTCTCCTAGAGGGCAGGTAGAGGCAAGTCTTTTAGAAACTACCACCACTTCCCCAGATACAGCCCAAGTTACTTCCGGCACTTCCAGCACCCCCTCTGGATCGGGTTATAACACTAGACTTAAGTCAACAACATCAGGGAGTAATACTCTCAGACCAAATGTTAATGTGTACAGCTAATAAAAGGAAACAAATTATCATAAACATATACAAGAGAAAATTTAAAATATTTCCTAATAAATGCTGGCCAGCAAAAGCTAGCACTCTGGGTAAAATTAAGCGCATTATTACCCTATTTCTGGTTATTACTCATGGGGAGAAATATCAGTGGACATCCCCTACAAGTCATTCTGCAGAAGAGACAGATTTTGGCTCTTATGATATAACTTCCACACAGATGCGCCCCTTATGAGAAGTATGAAACCCTGCAGCAGCTAGACATAGCGAGGCTGAACCTGCTATAAAAATAGTATGGCCATGGAATGCAGCGGATTTTTCAAACAATTGTAGATTCTCTCCCTCCCATTTGAACACTCTCAACAAAATATGCAATAACCTTTGAAAGACATGTACAGTCCAAAACCCTACCATCGAAGATATGAGAGTCGTATTAAAAGTCTCCATACCTCCCAATATTTTTAGGAAAATATTGGAAATATCTAACCTAGGTGACAACATTCCAAGGCATATAGATGGATTTCTAGCTGCTAGAAATAACCTTTTAAAAGCCATTACCACAGTGCACTCCCCCTGAACCTAACAAGAATAAAAGCTATTGTGCAAAGAGAGAATTAGTCTACTGATATGTATTTGCAGCACATGGCAGATGCATTTGAAGCTTTTCTTGACACCCAGAGCCTACATAAAGTATCAACCAGCAGGTTGTCAGCATTTTTTTGTACAGGGCTTGTTACCATCAACACAAGAACAGATTAAAATGTTTGAACCGGCCAAGTTTAGGCATCCATGAAATTGTGAATTAGGCACAATATGTAGCAGAAAATATACTTAGGAAAGAAAAGGAACAAAAGAAAAAGTTAGTAGATACTCAACTTCAGTAGTTCAATACAGACTTCTGAGGGTAAGGATGGGGAAGAAGAAATCTTGGGGGAGGATGTAGAGTCCAATTCTTTCATTACCCCGGTCAGTATCAGATAATGTACTATAATGTACTATCCTCGACTCATCACAGACAATGCAGGGTTGTACCATGTTTAAATGCTTGTTTTAATTGTGGTCAAACAAGGCACTGGAGAAATGGAAAAATAAATGTCCATTAGCTGGACAGCAAGCAAATTTGCCAAACACTTAAGACATCACAACAACCTGAAAGAAATCCTCGTGTACAGAACACCACTTGACAGCCACCGGTGAGGCAGCAAACTCGTTAGGGCAGTCATAAGCTGGAATGAGAAGTTATATACTTACCATAACGTTCCATGTTAGTTGTCTTCTTTCTCACCTTCTTTCTTGCTGGATGGGTTCAGAGCCAAACCTCGGCTCCGACTCGGCCTAATACTAAAGCTCGAGAGCTATTTTTACCGGCTCGAGGCTATGCTATGTCCCATAATGCTAGGCGTCATATACTCAGATCTCGTTGATAGCTAACACTATGGAGATATATGTCCCACCACAACAGAGAATACTCCACCTAATCATAGATACAAAAATAAAGATATATATATATATATATATATATATATATATATATATAGCTGGGGATATAACTGAGGTGGCAATAATTCTCACAAGGTACTCTAGATCTTCCCAGGCTAAGAGGATGGAGGGTGGGATGCAAGAAAGAAGGCGAGAAGAAGACAACTAACTT
Source organism: Protopterus annectens (assembly GCF_019279795.1). Classification (NCBI taxonomy): domain Eukaryota; kingdom Metazoa; phylum Chordata; order Ceratodontiformes; family Protopteridae; genus Protopterus; species Protopterus annectens. The sequence goes on along the minus strand of NC_056737.1, from coordinate 433,903,623 downwards.
CTCAATGTTAAGTTGTCAATCTCGCCTTCATTCTTGCTGGATGGGACAGCGTCCCTAGCACCTAAATCCTGGGTGGCTCAATGGAACAAACTCTTGAGTACAGTAGAACCAAAATCAGCCCGACTTCTGGAGGCCATACCGAGCTTGTAATTTATTTATTTATTTATTTATTTATTGCAGTTTGTTTACCAGGATAGTCCATTGGGCCTTAAAGAACCCATTTTCAATGGAGTCCCGGGGAGAAAAGCTCTAAAAAATAAATGTACATTAACATTTAACAGTAACAATCTAGGTACAAAAAGTTATTAATACAATGTAGGCAGAATAAAAGTAAAAAAAAAACAAAAAAAAACATGCTAGCAAAAGAACAAATGCAAAACATAAATACAGATTAGAGAACAAACATAGTAGCTAAATAAAGTAGGTTATGATATTAAAGGACATTAAGTAGAGTTGGTTATGTGGGGTGGGTGCAAGAGCATTCCCACTGTGATGCTAGGTGTAAGAAGAGACTTCTTGAAGGTAGAGCGGTTAGAGGTACTGCGGATGTTTGGTGGTAGGAAGTTCCAGAGGCGAGCGAGGCTGAAGGAAAGAAGGTTTTTGCCTGGGGGATGAGTAGGTTTATGCACTTCTAGTAGATTTTGATTATTAGACCTTAGAACTCTGTTAGGTAGGTGCATTTTAAAGGCAGAGGAAAGGGAGGGACAGTTGGAGGGGTTTAGAATAAGCTTATGGGCTAGAGTTAGTTGAGTGTAAGTTAGTTGATTGGGAAGTTCTAGCCATTTTAGTTTATGGAGGGAGAGACAGTGGTGAGTGGAAGACTTATGGCTGGTGGCGAATTTTGCAATTTTGTTATAGCAGGAGGTAAGCTGTTTTTTTAACAAGGACTGAAGATTAGTTAGTAGTGGGGCACCATAGAGAAGGGAGGGGATAAGGAAGGAAATAGAGAGAGTGATTTTAGTGGTGGATGTGAGGTAGGCATTCTGTCTATACAGCATGCCAAGTTTTTGATGTGTTTTTTTGATGTTTTTTTGTAGGTGGGAGTTAAATTTAAGTTGGTTGTTGATGTGGACCCCAAGTAGTTTGGTCTCTGACACTATTTCGAGAGGTGAGTTGTTTTGACTAGTAAGTAAGAATGAGTTCATGTATGGAGGAGTGACTTTGGAGGGAGTAAATAACATTAGTTTGGTCTTGGTAGCATTGAGAGCTAGATGATTGCTTAGCATCCGTTGCTCTGTGGAAGAGAAGGCATCTTGAGTAAGTTTTTGTAGTGTAGTGATAGAAGAGGCAGAGCAGATGATAGTAGAATCATCTGCATATTGGATGATGCTAGAGAAAGGGATTGATTTGTGGTAGTCGTTAATAAAGATATTGAAGAGCAGAGGACCCAGTATGGAGCCTTGTGGAACTCCGGTAGGGGTACTAAGGAAAGAGGAAGTGGCTTTTTTCCATTTTACAGCTTGATTTCTGTTAGATAGATAGCTAGAGAACCAGTTCAAAGAGGAGGAGGATGGGTAGAGTTTGGAGAGTTTAGTTAGGAGCAGGCTGTGAGAGATAGTATCGAAGGCTTTGGAAAGATCAAGGAGTAAGGTGGAAACAATTTGTCCAGAGTCGCGGGCTTTATTTATGATTTCAAGGAAGGAGAGAAGGGCAGTCATGGTGCTATGATTAGGTCTGAAGCCGTGCTGTGTGGGAGTTATAAGATTGTTGTCTAGGAGGTGAGGAAGGAGTTGAAGTTGCACACATTTTTCAAGGATTTTTGAAATGGGGGACAGGATGGCTATTGGACGGAAATTAGTAATGTTATTATTGTTACCACCTTTGTGTAATGGTATAATAAAGGCTTGTTTCCAAATTTAGGGAACTGTGCCTTCTTGTAGGGAGCGGTTAATTAAGATGCTAATGGGGTAGGCAAGACTTTCAGCAGCTATACTAAGAAAGTAAGAAGGGATATTGTCAGGAGCATTGGTACATGGTTTCAATTTCATTGTAATGAGAAATGAAGGTATGAGGAGAGGCCAAAGTGGCTGCTGCGCAAATGGAGTCCATCGGCAATCTTGCCTGAAAGGCTATTGAAGAAGCTAAAGCTCTGGTTGAGTGGGCTCTAGGCTTAGTAGGAAGTTCCCTGTTCTTCAACTGATAGACCAACATGATAAGACAGGACAACCACCTGGACAAAGTTACCTTAGAGACTGGTTGGCCTTGCTTCCCTTCAGCATAAGACGGGAAGAGCTGGTTTGATTTTCTCATCTTCTTAGTTCTATCCAGGTAGAAGCGTAATTGACGGTGAACGTCCAAACAATGTAACTTTCGTTCAGCTCTATTGGTGTAATTTGGGAAGAAGACTGGAAGATCTATGGTCTGATTCAGATTTTTTCTGAGATTATTTTGGGTAAAAAAGATGGATTAGTCCTAAGTGACACTCTGTCTTTGTGAAAAACAAGATAAGGAGGGCGAACGCAAAGGGCTTGAAGTTCCGAGACCGTCTTGCTGAGGTGATGGCTACTAAGAAGAGTGTTTTCCACGAGAGCAACTTCAACGAACAAGAAGCCGCTGGCTCAAAGGGAGGAAGAATTAAAGAAGACAGTACCAAATTTAAGTCCCACGGTGGGGGAGGGTCCTTCACCGGGGGCCTAAGTAAAAGGGTTCCTTTTAAAAAGGCTTCGCAAACTTTGTGGGACATGATGCTGGTCTCTGACAAGCCAACGTGGAAATTTGCAATAGCTGCCAGTTGAACTCTGATGGTAGCTGTGGAGGAGCCCAATCGAAAGAGTTCTGCTAGAAACTCTAGAACTGTCTGGATAGGAGCCGTAAAGGGGTCCACGTGTTTCTCCCCTGCCCAGACAGAGAAACGCTTCCATTTGCTAGCATAAGTCTTTCTGGTAGTAGACTTGTGAGAAGCGAGGATGATATCACGAACTGGTTGAGAGATAAGGGGAAGCCTGGCTAGGGTTGGAAGTGGAGCAACCAAGCTGTGAGGTTGAGAGATCGAAGGGACTGATGCAGCCCGCCTGATTGATGGGTCAGAAGATCTGGCACTGGGTCCAGATGCCAGGGCTGCTCCAGTAGATGGTGTCACAGGAACGGAAACCAAATTTGTCGAGGCCAGTAAGGGGCAATGAGGATCATCCTGACTCTCAAGGCAGTCGCTTTCTGGATTAATTGAGTAATCAAGGAAAAGGGGGGGGGAATGCATACAGAAGACCCCGGGGCCAATCGTGAACTACAGCGTCTCTGGGGGGTAGACCTGGGAGAGGGAAGAGGGTGAAGTAGTCTGGGCACTTGCTGTTTAGAGGTGTTGCAAAAAGGTTGCAGCAAGGTTGACCCCACCTTCTGAAAATTCTTTCCGCTACTATCTGGTTGAGAGACCACTCGTGAGGCATGAGAATGGCTCTGCTCAGTCTGTCCGCTATGACGTTGGACTTCCTGGGAATATGCGTTGCTACCAGAAACCATTGAGAAGAGATTGCCCATTGCCAAAGTCTGTGTGCTTCTCAACATAGGGGGTAGGATCTGGTTCTGCCCTGCTTGTTGATGTACCACACTACAGAGATATTGCCTGTTTGAATTGCAATAGTCCTGGTGGGTAGACAGTCCTGAAGGGCCTGCAATGCTAAAAGTACCGCTCTCATTTCCAAGACATTTATGTGCAAGTGGCATTCGAAGGGTTGCCATGTGCCCTGGACTGTCCTGCCCGAAATGCCCCCCCCACCCGATCAGGGAGGCATTCGTTGTCACAGTGGCAACAGGAGGAGGAAGGACCACAGGTCTGCCCTGCAGTACCTGAGGGGAGACCGTCCACCAAGAAAGGTGTCTTTTGCATGACTGAGTGATTAGAATGGTGTGTGACATGGGGAGCTGCTGAAAGGACCACTGGGAAAATAGCATCCACTGCAGGAGCCGCATATGAAAACGCACTAGGGGGAGTAAAGTGATTGCTGCTGCCATGAGACCAAGTGTTTTTAGTACAAATCTGGCTTTGACTCTGCTCTCCTGTAATAAGATCTGAACATGGTTGCGAATGTCTGAAACTCTTTGTGTAGGTAGTTTTGCTGAGAGCTCCACTGTGTTTAAAACGGCGCCTATGAAGGTAATAGACTGACAAGGCGACAATGCAGACTTTTCGAAATTTATAGAGATACCTAGCGTGTTGCACGTTTGTACAGCGTAATCTCTGGATTGGAATAGTTGGTGCCTGGTGGTGGCAGTACGGAGCCAGTCGTCTAAATATGGAAACACCTGGAACCCTTGTCGTCTCAGGTGAGCCGCAACCACTGCCATATATTTGGTAAACACCCTGGGGGCTGTGGTGAGGCCAAAGGGCAGGGCTCTGAATTGGTAATGACTGGCTCACAGCTGGAAGCGGAGAAACCTTCTGGAGCACCTGTTCATCTTGATATGGTAGTACGCATCCTGAAGGTCTATAGAGCACATCCAATTGTCCTGACCCAATAAGGGTAGAATGGACTGTAGCGTGACTATCTGGAACTTCGTTCTTTGAACCGACTTGTTCAGCCTGCTGAGATCCAAAATAGGTCTCCAGTCCCCTGTCTTTTTTGGTACCAAAAAGAACTTGGAATAGATTCCGGATCCTTTTTGGTCTGTTGGGACTGGCTGGATGGCCCTTTCTCTTAGCAGCTTTGAAATTTCTAGTGCTGCTAGATCCCTCAGACCGGGTGGAACGTCTGGAAGGGGCCCTTTTGGCTGTTGTGGGGTGTGAATAAAGGGAATTCTGTAACCCTCGGATATGATCGACCATACCCATTTGTCTTGCGTGAGGGAATGCCAGGCTTCTGGGTACAGTGATAGTCTTCCCCCGACTGCCTCCGAAGGTGAACAATCAGGCAGCTCCTCAGAGGTGCTGGAAGGGTTTGTCAGAGAAAGATTCTCTGCTACCCTGATTCTGCGGACCCCCCCCCTGCCCTCGGGCGGCATCTATTATTGTTCCCTCCTCTGCCTCTGGAGGGAAGCTCACCACGTGCGTCAGGTTTGCGGAACCACATTTTCCCACCCTTCTGACCCTTAGGGTATGGTCTAGAAGGGGTAGAAAAACGGACTCCTACGGCAGAGAGAGTCTTGCCTTCCTGCTCGTACCTGGTCAATATATCCTTCACTTGAGGTCCAAACAAGGCAGAACCGTCAAAGGGGGTGTTAGTGAAGGATGCCTTGAAGGGGTCGGCAAAGTTGCAAAGCCGCATCCAGGCGTGTCTCCTTAGAGCAACGCCCGTGCCTGCAGCCCTACTCGCTCCATCGGCAGCATAGGAAATGAGCCGCATGGAGGAGTTTACAATAGAGTTCAGGGTCCCTAGCTGGGAGTTTATCTTTTCCTGAGACCCCGCAGCTGATGGGTCCTGTATGGTATCACCTAGTTCTTTGAGAAGGTGTCTCTGAAGACGGGTGAAATGGCACAAATAATTCAGCGAATGCATGGCAAAGGTCGCTGAAGAAAACATCCGCTTGCCGTACCTATCCATAGTCCTAGATTCCTTATTAGGAGGATGGACAGGAACTGAAGGGTCAGCCAACTCCTCCTTAGTGGCCGCCACCACCACCATGGCATCAACGGGGACACCCTTAGTGACAAACTGCTTGTCCAAAGGGGCTGTAATAAATTTTGTGGGCCTCCGGGGAGTTGGTTCCATAGTATCCGGAGCCGTCCATGCCTTCCGAGCCACCACCTCCATGAGTGGGTCGAAAGGCGGGGACACCCAGGAGGTGGAAGGGCGAGAACCGAACGCGTCCAGGTACACCGACTCGTCCTCGGAAGGGTTGAGGGCAGACCAGTTCCCCCTCTGTTTAAGGATCTCTAGGATGTCAGAAAATGAGACATCCTCAGAGGGGGACCTTGGGGACCCTTCCGAATCATACAGGTCGGTGTCAGATGTCACTGACTCCGGGGAGTCCACATGCTTCCTCTTGCATGTCCTCTTCCAAGGGGGCTCCCCCACAGGATCAGGGGAAGCCTCATAAGAGGAGGATACACCCTATGGGGTGACTTGGAGCATTGGTTCTCCACGCTTGGGTTCGTGAGGGTAGTCAGAGGCCGAAGCAGGCACCATGGAAGGAGGGGCCGATGGGGCCGACCGTGGCGCCGGTATAGGAGCCAGCACGCTCCTTATGACTTCAAAGGTGACCCTATCAGGCAGAGGAGGGACCCAGCTCTGAAGAGATGAGAGCTCCTCCTGGCACCGAGAGGGACAGCTCGACGCCGATGCTCCGAGAGGGAAAACGGGGTCGGACAAGGGTCCAATCCCACTCGCCCCCCTCGGAACCGACGAGGGAGTCCAGGCGCCCGGATACTTCCAAGGACGGAGCCAATGAAGGGATTGGAGCCGACGAAGGAACCGATAAGGGTGGAATCGGTTCCGACGCCCCCACGGTACCAACCCCGACGGCCTCCGGCTCTGAGCTCGAAGGAATAGTCGGAGGAGGAACTGGAGCAGGCGCTGGGGAAGCCGCTGTCTGTTGAGATGGGCTATGCAATAACTGGGCGAGCGCCTGTGACTTCAAAAGCCTACTGACTACCCTCTCAAGGTCGTGGTCCAAAAGCCTGGAAGATCTAGAGGAGTGAGACCTATGGCTCCGCTCTGACAGCAAAGAGGACTTCGGAGCCGACCTGACCGACTCCAATGAAGGAGATCGGGAACGCGTTCGGCTTGGAGATGGCTCCAACACCAAGGTCGGAGCCGACTGAGGCCTCGATGTATCGGTCCCAGCCGGAACCGACAAGGCAGAAGAAGGTCCACTCGGCGCCGGCTCCGGACATGGAGCCGACGGTTTGGCGGGCTTAGAAGGTTTTCCTGACAGAGGCTTGGTAGGAGAACCTTCAGGCTTTAATAAGCCCCTTAGGATGAGCTTATTTCTGTGTTCCTGCAGGACTCTTGGACTAAAAGCATGACAGATGGAACAAGAGTCCTGCAGGTGCAGAGGGCCCAAACAATACACACAAGAAGTGTGACTGCCTGTCAGAGACATCTTCTGTCAACACGAGTCACACTTCTTGAATCCCGATATCTTGGTATCCTTAGACATGATACCACAGGAACGGGACAAAAAAGTCTAGACAAGTATACCAGACACAACAAACACACACACAACACTTGAAAAGACACTCAAAGTTACTACACTAAAACAAAATTCCACACACACACACTACTGAATGGAACCCGTACAAAAACTACTATTAAAGGGGGGGGGGGCCTAACCACCTTAAGGGTGGAAAAGAGTAAGGAAAACTATTAATAAAGGGGGGGAAGACTAGCCAAGAGACTACTAACACTACTAGAAAAGATCTAAGGGAAAAATATTTATCAAAAACTAGTTGTAAATATAAAAAATCTTAAATATGACCTGGAGCCGGTGAAAACGCAACCTCGTAGCTGAAGCGGCAAACGAGATCTGGGTATATATGACGCCTAGCATTATGGGACATAGCATAGCCTAGAGCCGGTAAAAATGGCTCTCGAGCTTTAGTATTAGGCCGAGTCGGAGCCGAGGTTCGGCTCCGAACCCATCCAGCAAGAATGAAGGCGAGACTGACAACTTAACATCTACAGTTATTTCCCTGGGTACCAATTGATCAAGATGGTCCCTGTCAATGTTACAGTGCAAAATACATCTGTTCCATTTCTTGTAGATACAGGTGCTACTAGATCTAAGATTACTTCAGTAGATGCAGAACACTTTCCACTTTCTAAACATACCATTCGGAGTGTAGGTGCATCAGGAGAACCTTTAGAATATCCAGATACTAAACCTATTCCATTTAAATTGGTCTGCTAAAAGAACAGCATGCTTTTATTTTAAGAAATTCGGGTCTATGTCAAACATCATCTCATCAACAATGCAGTCCATCGACCCCACCCGCTAATTATATATACCAACTTGAAGATCGCAATATAGTGGGTAAAACGGGCACATTTCCTGATCCTTACCATAACGCTATCTCAGTCAGAATGATTCAACAGCCTGCATTGTCAATGAGATGATGTTTGACAATGTGGCTATTCGATGACTTGATACAGACCTGGAAATTTGGCCCCTTTAAATCTATAAGAGACAAATTTACTGTGTAAACTCAGAAGTACTATTTATTGCAAACTAGATGATGTATTTTTAGGTATTCAACGAATGTTTAAGAAAATATTCTAATACTATCTGTTCAAATGAAAATGCCCTTTTCATTTTTTGTAACAGAAGAGCAGAAAGTAAAAAATACTGATATGGAGGAAATGAATATCTCTTCACAACTCTGGACTCCCCATGACAATGAGGTAGGGCTCACACAGGTCTCAGAACCTGTGTGTATAACACCAAAATCTTGTGAGAGCACCTGCTTGTGGTAGCTCAGTATCCACTGTCAGTAAAAGCAGAAAAAGGAATCTAACAGGTTATTTCTGCCTTGTTGCAAGGTATCGTTGTCCCACCTCGCAGTCCCTGTAATACTCCTATTTTACCAATTAAGAAACCTGGAAAAAGTGCATATAGATTTGTAAGAGTTACTTGGAGTGAATGCTTTAGTAGTGCCAACATTTCCAGTTATTACTAACCCTGCAACAACACTGAATTCTATTCCTTCAGATGCCACCACATTTTCAGCTACAGATACTTAATCTGCTTCCTTTTCTATCCCTATACATCTAGATAGTCACTATCTATCTGCTTTTACTTACAAAGGTCAGCAATATACTTGGACTAAATTAACGCAAGGGTATGTAGAATCTGCCACCCCTTTCTCTAGAGAAATGAAGGAAGAATTAGATAAGATTAAATTTCTTTGTGGGTCTGCTTTGATTCAATACATAGATGACTTGCTTTCAGCTTCAAGAACTATACATGAAAATAAACAAGACGCTGTTTTTCTTTCGTCTCAGCAGAATTAGGATTTAAGGTTAATAAAAACAAGTGTTGCAGTTGTGGAAGATGCAGGTTCATTATTTGGAACATCTTATTTCAGAGGGCACTAGGCAGATTTTTGCCTTTACAAATTGCTGCGATACAAACTGTACCCTGTCCTACTACTTTGAAACAGCTACAAGCTTTTCTGGGTTTAACAGGTTACTATTGACAATGGATTTCTAACTAAGAAGAAGTGGTAAGACCTTTGTTACAATTGTTAAAGATACCCCTGAACCTTTAATTTGGTAGGATTATCATCAACAGGCTTTTGCACAATTGAAAACATTGCTTTTAAAACCTGTACTTGAGTTACCAGATCATTCTAAGATTTTTTTTTTCTTCTATGTAGAAATGATGATTTTAAACCTGTTGATTATTACAGTACAAATCATGATCCTGCAAGCTGTAGCCCTCCCTCACTGCCTAAGGGTGGTGGCTACGAAGGCGTTCATTGTAGACAAGGTGGCCACACTATCAGGCATGAGACTCATGACAGTTCTGCATTCTATAGAAACTTTGTTAGTGAAAACTAAAACACAATATTTATCTGCAGGATGGTCATCTAAATATAAATTGTCTTTACTTAACCCTGCTTTACAGATTGTTCGATGTCCACCACTTAACCTTGCTTCTTTAACCCCTACAGCAGATGAAGATCCTCACAAATGTGTAGTTGTTACCAACACTGTGCTTCCTCCTAGATTAGACTTGAAAGATGCTCCTTTGTAGAATTCAGATATTTTTCTTTTTCATAAATGGCTCCTGTGTTCGAAGAGATGGTAGCAGTCTTTTCTGTTTGCACACAAGATATTTTATTAACTAGACAATTAAATGTAAATGCATCTGCTCAAGTAGTTGAACTAGAAGCTATAACTGAAGCATTTAAATCGGCAAAGATCAGTCGGTGACCAGATTTACTGATTTTCCGCTCTGCTTATGGTGTTGTTCATGATTGTGGTACACATTGGAAAGAAAGGGGCTATTTAACATAACCAGAGGCAGTTTATTAAAATGCTGTTTTTGTTAGTGTATTGTTAGATGCTTTATTATTATCAAGAGGAATAGCTGTAGTGAAATGTGCCACATGTAAAACTGATGAAACTTTCGTAACCAAAGCTATCACTTTTGCAGAAATGGTGGCAAGACAGGTTGCATTGTCTTATCCTGTCCAGGCTATATTTTGCAGCAACTAATCGAAAATAATTTCTTTACAGGAGTTATTGTCCCTTCAAGACCAGACAGAGGACTCAGAGAAGGAGGTGGATAAGTGATGTTTGCAGGCATTCTCCTGACCTTTTGTGGCACCATCTGGATGGTCAACTAGTAGACCCCCAAAATTTTCTAAATCAATTGGTAAAAACCTATCACTTTATCACTTGCCTTTTTATTTAGGAAAAATGGATTAATACAACAAAATTTCCACTGACTGGTATACCTATAATCTCTCAAGTTGCTCAACATTTTGTAAATATTTGTGTAATTTGCTGAGAACATAAGGTGTCTACATCAGTGCCTGCACCTGTTCAATCATTGAAAAAGTCTTTGGAACCCTTCTGCTCCCTTCAGTGGGACTTTATTGATCTCCTTCAAGTGCAGAAATTTAAGTATGTCCTTGTATTGGTCGACATTTTTTCTGGATGGGTAGAATCATATCCATGTGTGAAGAATGATCCACACATGGTAGCAAAGAAGTTACTCACTGAATTGATTTCTAGATTTGGTGTTCTCTGTAGCACCCAGTCTCCAAGGACCCCACTTTACTAATACAATAAACAGCAGCTTTGTTGAGTGTTAAATGTTAAATTCCATTTCCAACTTCCCTATAGATCACAGGCTTCTGGGACAGTAGAAAGAGTTAAACAGTTATATTAAGTTCAGACTAGCTAAAGTGTGTAAATAAATTGCCAGAAGCATTGCATTTAGTTTTATTTAGTATAAGAAGTGTAGAAAATTGTTCCCTCATTGGCAGACCCATAAGAATGCCTGCCACACCCTCCCTAAAAATTTAGGGCTGCAAGATAATAATGAGACCATGTTTTCCTACTGTAAATCACGGAGTTCTCTTTTGCAGAAATACCATTGTGCTGGTCTGCATGCAGCCGAGTAACCCACAGAGCAGGATGACCATGACTTATGTCCTGGTGATAATGTCACTTAGCCCTAGGTGGAAAGAACCATACTTTGTTTTACTCAACTGCTACTGCCATCAGTTGTGAGGGACTCCCCACCAAGATTCAAATGTTGCATGTCAAAAAGACCCTCCCTTATGACAAGTATAACCAAAACACCACTTATATGTGAATCAGTAGAACTTATCGCCAGCAGATCCAGACAAAAAAAACAAGATCATCATTGCATCTGTAAGTGACAGCCCGTGATGTTTTGCCATCCAAACCAAACCTGGTGCCACTTGTGAACTGTTTGCCATCCAATCAAATTCCACATCTACCATCCAGCTCACCTCTGGGACTGAATGTAGTTAAGTTACCCTTGTTGCCTTACCAGGAAATTAAAAAACATGATTCTGTTACCAAATCCTGGTCTGATTCAACTTCCAGTGTTCATTTTTAAAGCCCAACAATATTTTTTCGTGATTCCAATTCCAACTGTACTGATTCATCCTGACTTCTGGATATCGATTTTGACATTACTTTATCTAGACACCTTTCAAAATCATCTGCAGTCAAGGCTCTTGACTGATGACTTTTTGGTGAAAGATGTCATTTGCACAATGAATAGCCCACCCAACATCCTTGGCTTACAATTTCTTCACAATCCTCTACAGCTCCAGCATGCTTGTTTTTCCTGGGGACCAATCATCACTACAATTACTGTGCGTCTCATCATTTTGTTTCTCTTCCTTTTGCCATCTGCAGCCATAAGTGCATCATCCTCTGCGACCACTGGAACTGTAAGTACTGAATAATTTCTTAATAGACATACACCCTTTTCTACAAATAGAGACAGCCATTTGATTAGAAATGAACTGGAAGCACTTGAATGCTTTTCTGCTGCCTTGCATACTTATGCACAGACCCTCCAACTCAGCTTTAGCAATTGCTGGGTTTGTGCGCATATTCTTATTGCAGATAATGGGGGTATTCTGATACCTGACTGATTTTGAACTTCATACTGCATTTGGCCTTATTTTTCTTGCTAAAAATTGGACGAATAAACATGTTTCTTCCCCCTTTACTGTAATGCTCCTTCAACTAACAATAACTGCTAAAGACTATGGGCAGGATTCACGATGGCTTGCACGGAGTCTAAAAGTAGTGTAAGACTCCATGCAGCCATCGCGATCCAGGAACAGCCAGATTGTGCGTGTAAGAGAGCACCTAAAATGGCTCTTACACTGGCAGGGTGTGGATATGCTAATTACCTCACTTGCAGCCGAAAGGCATGCAAATGAGGTTAATTTGCGATCCAGAAAGCAGAAACCTGCCCTTGTAAGAGCCGTGTTATCTGAAGAAATGTACTCAGTTGATAACTGAGTACCGCTCTGCAAATAACACAATGGAGCCATGTCAGCTCCAAATAAAGGTTGCAAATGTTGCAGGCAGCATGCCAATGGCCAAATATGTGCCCACTGGCAACGTACCCTGATGCACACATGAAATAAAAATGTTTAAACGTAGTGCAGCGTCGCGCAAACAGGCTGCGCTATAGAAAACCAAAAAATAAAAATATTAAACCCACAAATGTGGGTTTATGCAAAGCATGAGTATACAATGGAAGGGAATAGCAGGGTAAAACAACATGGCCACCGAGTAGGGGTTGCTAAGGGGGGAAGCGGAGTGTAAGACATGTAACTAAGCATTAGTAGGCAATCCTATGTAAATGAGTGGTAGGATAGTGAATCGTACTGTTACATAGAAAATGAGCACAATCCGTGCAGCGTAGGAGTAGGATAAGGGGGAGTAACAGAGTAGGAGATAGGTAACATCACAGGGGGGAATGTATGAACGGAATGCAGCTCACTGGAGCACAGTGGCATGTGAAAGCTGTCAGTCACACATCATGGAAAGAGGAGTGTCAACAAGTAGGCATGGGAAAGCCAAGAAATGGAAGGTGTACACGATGGATAACACCAAAGTTTCTTGCTGGGCGTGCATGCTCGCGTGTGCGCGCTGGTAGGCACGAGTAAGACAGAGTGCGCGCGTGTAAGCATGAGTGCGCGCATGTAAGGCAGAATAAGCATGTAGGAGCCTGTTTAAACATCTGTAAGCTTGTTTGCGCTGGTGTGCGCGCGTTTTAACCCAAATAAGTAGATTCTAGTCCGTCTAAGCATGTGTGCGCGCGTATTAGCCACTGTGAGCGTGTTTTTGCTGGTATGCACGTTGCTCCCCCCTGAGGAAACAGAAGGGAAAAAGGAAGCATGGGAAATAGTAGGAAGCTAGCAGAAATTACTGGCAGAGCTAGCAGGTGAAAACAATCAGAAGCAGGCAATTACACAGGCAGAACAGTAGCCCAGCCCAGCACTTAAAACACTGCAAACAACAGTGCAGAATGTTTCTCTCAAGAGACACTGCAACAGAGGAGTAAGCTACTAGAAGTGAAAACTGAAAAAGCTTCACTCAGACCAAAAATGCTAGGGGCTGCCATAGCTGTTATAAGGAGACATACGCAACTTGCTGAGGGTGGTGACTATGCAAATGCTGCCAGACAACCCACAGTGAGGAGACGGAGAAGAGTGTACAGGCCCAGAGTCACCTACCAGGGGTTACATGAGCTGGAGATAGTGGAGCACTATAGAGTGGACAGAGACCTCCTGCAGCAAATTGTTGAGCTGTGCAGGCCACGCCTCACACACAGAACCAACAGAGGGGAACCCATCCCAGTGGAAACCAAGGTATGTGTTTGGCCTAAGAATACTAGCAACAGGTACCTTCCAGTGACCAACTGGTGATATGATGGGGATATCACAGGCATCAGTATCCAGGGTACTGCACCAGTTCCTGGACGCCATGTCAGCACATGTCAGTGAGCATGCATATTTCCCCAATTCCCATGAGGTATTGGCCAGCAATATGAGTCTCTTTCAGCAAATAGTGGAATACCCTGAGGTAGTGGGTGCAATAGACTGCACGCATATACGCATCAAAGCACCAGCTGGTGAGCGGGGTAGGGCCTACATTAACCGCAAGGGCTTCCCCTCCATCAACTGCCAGGTCATGTGTGATGCCCAGGGCATAATAATGAATGTGTGTGCTGGCTGCCCTGGAAGCTACCACGATTCACATATCTGGCATCTGACGCAGCTGTACCAGACATTTGCCAATGGGGACATCCCACATGGTCACTTAGTGGGGGATGCTGGCTATGCACTGGAGCCGTGGCTGATGACACCCATCAGAAATGCACACACACCTGAACAAGAACGCCATAATGAGGCACACGCACAAACACGAAATGTAACTGACTGTGTGTTTGGGCTGCTCAAGTCACGGTTCCGGTGCCTGGACACATCTGGTGGAGCCTTGCAGTACTCACCAACTACATGTACCCAAATCATCATGGTATGTGCTATGCTACATAATATGATTCTGCGAAAACAGCTGCAGCAGGACCAGCATAGGGCTGGGCCAAACAGCCCCCCACCATTGCCAAGCCAATCACAGGCAGAGTGTGACTCGGAGGAGGAACAACTTGAGCCTGCCCCAGTAGGCAGAAGGAGGTGTGCCCAGTATGCCTTGGCAAAGCGGCAATGCATAGCACATACACTGGCTCAGTAGGAACCCAGGAAATGATACCTCTCTCTGACTCACACATATAGTAAAAGGGATGCCTAAGTTGACCCAACCTGCTATCAAACATGTACAGGGAGTGTAGTATGTGCATCCAACATAGACAGCCTTGCAGCACCACCTGAGGCATGACTGCCATGTGTTAAGCAATGTAACACCATGTAGTATATGCAAACATGATGACCCTGACTAACATCCTACCCTCACCAAGCATGATGCCAGAATATGAAGACGAGCTGATCAATTACAATAATGGTCTTAAGTATTGCCATAAGTCAAAGGGGATCCAATGCGTGCCAGCCTGGGATGACATGCTGAGCAAGGCACGATGCTCCACCTCCATAGGTATCACAAGGGATAAGAACCTAGATGTAATGCTACCCAATGCCAGTTGTCCAAACTGAAAGATGCATGCAGTCTAAACTCCCCTCAGCATGGAGAATATGTTGATATCTGTCCTGTAACAGAAAACTGGGTTAAGGCTCACAAGAGCGCCCTAACACTACCAGGTTACACCTCATACCGTGCTTTACAGCCCCAAAACATGGAACAAACTACAAAAGGAGGGTGAGTAGCAATAATTGTCAAGGATAACCACACCCCCATGTTGGTACCACAACAAGAAGCACCATGGATTATCCATGCTCAAGTAACAGTGGCTAAGACTGCCTGCCAGTTTGTAGCCTGCTACAGACTACCCTCCTAATGCCAGGAACTGCACTTGGCCTACGTTGGAACACATGGAAATATCAAGCTCTCCAAACAACATTATATTGGGTGACTGAAAATACTCAAACATAGACTGGGAGCATTATCCCAGCACCAACACCCTAGGCCAAAGGTTCCTAGAATCCATAAACCAACATGCTCAGGAACAATGTACCACTCCCACAAGAGGGGTAAGCATACTGGATGTGATAATCAGCAACATGGGTATGGCCAGATGAGAAGTGTATTCCTTACTGGTAAGATCAGACCATAGAGTAATCACACTGGATATTCACAGCCGGACCACAGTCCCTGTCCAGAAAACCACAGTGAAAAACATGTGTAAAGGAAATGTTGCACTCCTCCAAACTGATGTGGAATCCATTAAAGGCCCTGTGCCTGTGGAAAATATGGGCCACACCTCAGAACCCTTTATAAATGCATTCTATGAACACAGTCAGGAATGCATGGATTATGCAATCCCAAATAAAACCAAGGCCCAATACCATACACACAGGCATCTGGCATGGTGGACCACAGCCATTACCAAACCATGCAAGAGAATGAGGAAGTAATCACATGATAGAGCAAACCCAAAAAGGGAAGTAATCAGTATTATGGCAATAAAATATGGCCAGTCATAAAATCCACTAAGGCCAGCTACAACAAGTTGAATCTGTGAATCTTGGGCAATGTTACACCTGCCCCATGTACACAGACAACCCTCTCCACCCCCCAAGAAATACAAATATATGTGAGAGATGCAAGCGCGTCTCCAAACTGGAGGCTGAGCTCTCTCAACTCAGTACTGTCTAAACTAGTCAGGAGGAGAAGGTAACCACACACACCACAAACCCACTCACATAGACCTATCTCAACTGCAAACCAAATACATAAACACACAAAAACATTCCTGGAGGCTATAATTAAAAAACACCAAATCAACAGAGGCCTCCAAGGCACACACCCAAGCAACCACTACCCCCAAACATAGCACATGCAACACATAGTACACAAAGTCGGTGTGCCAAACAGTCACAGCCCTTAAGGACAAAACATGCCTGATACACTTGTAATAGGTGACTCCATAGTCAGACACACTAATGTCCCGCTCACCAGACTGAACAAGGAAAAGGGTACAGTAAGCTGCCTGTAGGCTGCTACAATCTGCCACATAACACAATCATGCAGGTCACTCCAAAGCAAGTACAAATATGACTCATTGTCCATGCTGGTGTGAATGACCTGAGACGTACCTCGCTGGACTACATGTAAAGAGACATAGAGGAGCTCTCCGATTATGTAGGCCAGGCCGGTATGACTCTGACCCTGATCAGCATCCTACCCCCACCAAGAAGGATATCACAGTACAAACACAGAATGATCAGCTTTAACAATTGGCTGAATTACTGGTGTCATTCCAAGGGGATACAATGTGTGTCTGCTTGGGATGTCATGCTTGACAAGCCACGCTGCTTTGCCAGGGATGGCTTGCACCTGTCACCCCTGTGTGTCTGGATATTGGTTAAGGCTCTTGCCACCTCCATAGTGCCTTTTGTAGGCAAGGCTGAAAAGACAAACCCACCTCCCCAGAAAACATAAGTGGAAAAAACATGAGGGTAATGCTGCTCAATGCCAGATGTCTAAACCACAAGATGCACACTCTCGAGGCCCTCCCCAGTATGGAGAACATCGATGTCTGTGCAGTGATGGAAACCTGCATCAAGGCTCCTGAGAGCACCCCAGCACTACCAGGTTATACCTCAAATCATGCTTTTCGGCCCCAAAACCTGGACCAAACCACAAAAGGAGGGGGAGTATCCATATTCAGCAAAGATACCCACACGCCCAGGTTACTGACAATGCACGAAGCATCAGAGACCATCCATGTGCAACTAACTGTAGGCAAAACCGCTGTACAGTTTGTAGCATGCTACAGACCACCCTCTCAGACCCAGGAACACCACTCAGCCTCCCTGAAGACACTGGAGAGTATGAATGTCTCCCAAATACCAAACAAGGTACTCACAAATCACCACATAGGTGGTAATACATTACGTATGGAAGAAGTAATCAGGGACCTAGGGACACAAGTGGACAGTAACCCCACATGCAACACTCACTTTGCCAACATGGCTAGGAAGACCACCTATATTGGCCACCTTATCATGAAAGGATTCACATCTACATCAAGAGAGGTCATTGTGCCCCTATACTCTTCTCTTATCAGGCCCATAAGTGAGTACAATGCCCCATTTGGGATGTACCGTACCCGACACCTGCAGCAGTTAGAAAGACCTCAAAAGTACCTGACCAAGAGGATAAAGGGTGTCAGACATTTGTCATATGCTGCCTGGCTGATAACACCCCAGCTGTATGCAGTCACATACTGCATACTCAGAGGCGATGTATGCCCGATGTACAAGGTCATGTCCAACACAGAACTGATGGACATGCTCCACCTCAGAAAATCCAAAGCCATTAGAGCCGTGAGAGCGACAGATGTCAACCTCAACAGATAAATAAATCAGATGTGCTGGAGGGACAGATTCCTAACCCAGAGGCTTCCTACACTCTGGAACAGAACCCACTCCATGTTAGGCAGAGCCCCTCACTGACTCTCTTCAACAGGAAACTTGCCAAGTGGATGGGAGATCGTAGATTTACACCGGGGGTCTTCAGTGTGTCACATCTAGACAGAGGCACAGTAAAGTAAACCCTAAATGGCCATAATATTCACATAGCAAGGGGTGGCAAAAGCCACACACACTCTGGCTAGGCTGATAAATGCCCTAGGGCAGATAGCCCAGTATGAACCTATGAACCTATGGAGATACAAATTGTACAGGACACAAAGGATAATCACAAGGCTGTCTTAACTGATTGTAGGAACCTTGTTGGGAATTCACAGATATGCTCTGAATTACCAAATATAACAAACAATACATCAAACCCACACACATTGCCAACATCCAACCTGACAGGTTCAGTGCAAACTCCCCCCCCCAAAAATGACAAATATCTATCCCAGCAGAGTGCTGGCCCCCTGACATTGCAGATGCTGAGGTAACAGGCAGCATCTTCAAAGCAAGACACACAGCATCAATGGTACGAGATGGTGTCCTGGGCTGTGTCCAACATGAACTCCAAGAAGAATGGAATGCCAAATAACACTACTGCTCAATTTCAGCCTTACCACAGGATATGTACCCAAATAGCAGTGTACAGCAACAGTGGTCCCTCTCCACAAAGGTGGTGCCTCAATGGATACTGCAAACTATCACCCCAGAATCCTGACAAGCTTGGTCTGCAAAGCTATGGAAAGGATCATCATGGACCTCAGAAATAAAGATATTGGGGACCTACAGACACTGGACCCTACCCAGCGTGGCTTTCTTAAGGGCAGATCCTGCCGTTAAACATGTCTGACTCATTTGAAACAGTCATCAAGGCCATTGATGAGGGGAATGTGGTCCACACAGCCTATCTGGACCTTGCAAAAGCCTTCCATACAATACCCCACGTGTTCATTATAGATAAGCTCACCAACTTAAATATAACCCCCTATGTCAGTAGATGGGTTGCAAACCAGCCCAAGGACAGAACTGACATGGTCAGACATGCTGCAGCCATGTCAGACTACAAACCAGCTACAACTGGCATCCCACAAGGCTCAGTCCTGGGACCTCCCTTGCATGGTATATATTTCCCATAGGTACAGGCCAACATGGAAGGACTGTGTCTGAACAAGTTTGCAGAGGACTACAAACTGGGCACCTTATCTGACCCTCCAGCTGACACAAGCATCCTACAAAAGGGCCACATAGAAACAGACAACTGGTGCCAGAGCCATGTCATCAAGCTAATTGCAGAAAAGTGTATAGTCACCCCCTGTGGATAAACAGTAAGTGCCCACCAATTACCACATAGGTGTTAACCCATTAAGTACTTTAGAAGTAATGAGAGACCTGGGGACACAATTCAATAGATATCTTGCATTTGACAACCATGTGGCTGTAGTGGTTACAGAAACATACCATATACCCACCTAATCATGAAGGTAGTCAGATCTAGATCAGGGGAGGTCATCGTGCCTCTTCAGTCATCCTTCATCAGCCTCACAAGTGAGTACAATGGCCCCTGTGGGATGTACCTCAGCAGACACCTCCTGCAACTGGAAAGACCCCACAAGTACCCCACCAGGAGGATCAAAGAGCTCAAACAGATGCCATGTGTTGCCTGATTAAACAAACCGCAGCTCCACACAGTGCCATACTGCCTGCCCAGAGGCAATCTGTGCCTGATGTATAAAGCCATGTCCAAGCTGGAATCAATGAACATGCTGCACCTTGTACAATCTGAATGCCAGTGAGCTATGCACATGAGTGACCTGAACCCCAGCACTGACATACATAGGACATGCTGTAGTGATTGACCCATAACCCAAAAGCTCACTCCACTCTTGAGTAAACTCCCAGTACAGGTTAGCCAGAGAGTCCCTCATTGACTCTCCTCAACAGGAATCATGATAAGTGGATGGGAGATGGTAGGTTTACCCTGGGTATCACTGTTATGTCACGGGTAGACAGAGGCACATTATACTAACCTTGAAATATGTGATGTCAAATTCCAGTTACAATGTGTGTTGAAGGACAAACACACTTTCTGACTAGCAGTAGAAATGGCCTAGGGCACATCGCTAGTGTTTGTCAATGCCCACCCAAGTTGTGGAATACACTACCAATGTTGGACAAGCCTGGTGTAAGTAGTCCATATCCGAACAAAATGCAGCATGGTCATATGTGCACAACTGGCCCTTAACCAGTCTGGTGTGCTCACTATGAATATTGAAAGCAGTGATAGGACTGAAACCCAGGATACTGTTCACCACAGTGAAAGTACTGAACCAGTACACTATACAATATTACAGTGTATGGTCACAGTATGAAAGGATGTTGACAACTGTATGCAAACTATCCCATGGAAACCCTGCAGGCACAGTATAATCCCTGTCGGGTTCAGACACAAAGCAGTTGGGCAGTATGCACACAACATTACTCCCAACACACAACTATAAATGTGAAATACTGTGGAAGTTCACAAACACCCACAAATGTGGTGGACTGAAGATCTCAACATATGGAAAGCACACACTGGGCATGCTGACACACTTTGATAAATGAGACATATGTCAGGCAACAAGCCATGGAATATGCCTGAACTGGGCATGCTCACACACTTGGGCCATGTCTCAGTTTAGCAGTTGGCCACACATATGTGGTATTTGTATGTGTTAAACCAGGAACCAACCACAAGACAGCAATCTGCCCAGTGCACACAGTTAAATGACTACAGAGACTTAAGTTAAATAGTGGATCCCACACATATTCAAACATCTTCCACAGATACACAAGTTGTACATAGAAACAGGGAAAGCTATGGCAATAAAGACCTGCAAACAGTTTATCAGCAACAAATATTGTGCATCTGACAATTAAACATATGGGTATACAGGTCAATACTAGGCTGTTTGCCCTAGGGAATACAAGCTTAGCCAGAGTGTGCTTGGCATCTGCCTCCCCAGTACAGTAGGCTACTGTGCCTCTATAAAGTAGGTCACAGAAGGCACCATGTAAGGCTAGTGTGCTGTGCCTCCGTCAAGCAGGGACACAGTGGAGATCCCAGGGGTTGAATTTGCAATGTCACATCCATGTTTGAATCCTGCAAATGCTCAGTGTGTGTGTTTGGGTGAGGGGGTTAGTGTGTGTGCAGTTCTGTGTGAAAGAAATGTCCCTTTTGCCAACTAGAAGAACACACTGCATGATGCACACTCCTCTTTCTAAACACTGATGATCCCAGCACCCTATAAGTACAGCAGGAGAAGGGAAACCTCCCAGTAATGCAAATAGCGCGCTCTGCTAATGCGTCTCTCTCAAGTGTCATAACATAGTTAGGTAGGGGTTTGAATCCTGCAAATGCTCAGTGTGTGTGTTTGGGTGAGGGGGGTTAGTGTGTGTGCAATTCTGTGTGAAAGAAATGTCCCTTTTGCCAACTACAAGAACACACTGCATGATGCATATTCCTCATTCTACACACTGATGATGTCAGCACCCTATAAGTACAGCAGGAGAAGGGAAACCTCCCAGTAATGCGAATAGCGTGCTCTGCTAATGCGTCTCTCTCAAGTGTCATAGCATAGCTAGGTAGGGGTTTGAATCTTACAAATGCCATGTGTGTTTTTGTCACACAGTTTGTCCATGTGTGTGGGGTGTTGCTCTTAATATTGTATGACATAGGTCATATCAGTAATGTCAATGCACACATGAGGTATATGTGTGCCACATAGACATATGTACCTGTGACCTGAAATAGTTCCCATGTGTGAAGCCTGCCTCATGTGAATACATGTAATTTGCATTACACAACTTTATGACTGTGGTTTTCTGTGCAGGGGCTGCATTTGGTATGTGAATATACAGTGAGAGTAGTCTATGGTGTCATCTTACCAGCGAGGGATACACGTCTGGTCTGGAGCATATAGTCCACATGTTGGTGATGAACAGGTGCAGCATGTATTCCTCACTTGTGGGAGTGGTAACAAGTTGTTCCATAGCAATTGAGTGTATGGATTCTAGGAACTTTACACCTAGGGTGTTGGAGCTACAGTAATGCTCACAGTCTATGTGTGGGTAAATGAAGCTGCCCAATATATTGTTGTTTGGAGACACCTGCAGATATACATGTCTTCTTAAGTAGGCCAAGTGTGTTACCTGGGTTTGGGAGTGTGGTGTGTGCCAGGCTATGAACTGGACGGCAGTCTTACCCACTGTTAGTTGCACATGGATAGTCTCTGATGCTTCGTGCTGTGCCACCAACCTGGAGGTGTGTGTATCTTTGATGAATATTGATACTCCCCCTCCTGTTCTGTTTTGGTGCAAGTTATGTGGCCGACAAGCATGGTATGAGGTATAACCTGCCAGTGCTGGACTGCTTTTGGGGGCCTTGAACCAGGATTCTGTTACTGCACAGATATTGATGTTCTCCATGCTAAGGACAGTTTCCAGCGCATGCATCTTGACGTTTACACTGCTGGCGTTGAGTAGCATTACTATTAGTTTCCTATCCCTTGTGATACATATGGAGGTGGTCTTGTCTGTTGAGCCTTGCCTAAAAAAGGCACTATGGGTGTATCAAGAGCCTTTGCCAATATCCGAAAGCCCATGGGTGACAGGTGCAAGCTGTCCCTAGCATAGCAGTGTGGCTTGTTGAGCATGTCATCCCAGGCTGACAGGCATTGGATCCCCTTTGAATGACACTGAAACATAAGCCAATTGTCTGAATTGATCATCTTGTCTACATATTGTGGCATCATTCTTGGTGAGGGTAAGATGCTACTCAAGGTCAGGGTCATACCAGTCTGGGCCACATGCTCAGAAAGTTCCTCTATGTCTCTCATCATGTAGTCCAGGGAGGTATGTCTCAGGTCATTCACATTGGCATGGACACTGAGTCATATTTGTACATGCCTTGGAGTGACCTGTGTGCTTGTGTTATGTGGCAGATCATAGCGCCCGACAGGCATCTCACCGTGACCTTCTCCTTGTTCAGCCTGGTGAGCGGGACATCAGTGTACCCGACGATAGAGGCACCCATCACAAGTGTAGCAGGTGTGTTGTTTAGCCTTACATGCTGTGACTGTTCGGCACACTGGCTTTGTGAGCTATGTGTTGCATGTGTTCTGTTCTGGGGTAGCGGTTGCTTGTGTGTCTGCTTTGCGGGTGTCTGCTGCGTAGGCAGACCTTTATTTAGAGACTCCGAGTATGGTTGTGTGTGTTTATTTGTTTGGATTGCTGTCGTGGTAGGTCTATGTGAGACTGGAATTGTAGTGACCGTGGTTTCCTTCTCCTCCTGACAGGTTTTGCCAGTACTGAGTTGAGAGAGCTTAGCCTGCAGTTTGGATATATGGTTGCATCTCTCACATGTGGTGGAATTTGTTGGGAGGAGGAGAGGGTTGACTGTGTAAATGAGGCAGTTGTAACAATGCCTCTAGATTCCCAGATTCACCAGCTGGACCATGGAGGAGATTGACAACTGACCTTTGAACATGCTAGGCTGGTATTGGGAATTCCTTTATAATTAACAACAAAAAGGGCCAATGGGGAACAAGGTATGTAAGGTGAGTTTGTGAGGGTGTAGTGGTTTTAATTTGTTAGTGCTGGCATATATAAATGCTTTAGTGAGCAAGTGCCAGGTATCTCAAATGCAATGTGTTACAGGTAACTTAATTGCATAACTGACAAACACTAACTTTCTGTCAAGTGCAACAAGGACATGCATACAGTAGGCAATGCACATGTCACTAGGGATTCTCAGAGGCGCTGTAAAGCTGCATTTCAGGTGGGATTAGTGTTTCAGGGAAATAACAAGCAAACAAGCATACAAACAAAGCTACAATCAGCAGGCGTGGATCTAGTCTATGCTACAGCAAACAAGGTGTACCAATTTCAGTAAGAAATATGCAGGCACTATAAGCCTTTATCCAGAAATTCCCACCTCAGATGGGCAGAGTCCAGCCTCTCCTCCCACAAGAGTGCAGACCATGAACCTTTGTAATGTGAAATAACTGGCCTGAAGCCCAACTGCTTAAACCAGAACTAATACACATTTATAATGACAGACACTGAGCCCTCAATCAGCTTTTCTTAACTTAGTAGGCTGTATGCTACCTGTCCTGCCACCACAGTATCCCTGACATTTAATGAGACTCACCTCCTGTCATAGTTAGTTGTGTGTTTTGGG
Source organism: Protopterus annectens (assembly GCF_019279795.1). Taxonomy (NCBI): domain Eukaryota; kingdom Metazoa; phylum Chordata; order Ceratodontiformes; family Protopteridae; genus Protopterus; species Protopterus annectens. The sequence continues at coordinate 433,879,471 of NC_056737.1, read as the reverse complement.
GCTGTCAAGCATGGTATGAGGTGTAACCCGGTAGTGCTAGGGTGCTCTTGGGAGTCTTGAACCTGTTGTCTATTACTGCACAGATATCAACATTCTCCATGCAGAGTAGAGGTTGTACTGCATGCATCTTGCGGTTTACATGTCCACCATTGAGTATCATAACTTCCATTAACTTATCCCCTGTGCTACCTATGTAGGTGGCCGTCTGTTTACAACCTTACCAGCAGAATGCAAAGATGTGCAGACATTACACTATGGTAATTTATATGGGTGTACCAAACAATACAATGACAATCATACTGTTAATGCATCAGGCATGCTGGGATATACCCACAATGATATCATTACACTGCACAGATGACAACATGATAATATTACTACACATCTATGTAGTCACCCTGTGCATCAGCACCATGTTAACCGGTCCTGCATCGATGTTACAGATTGCAGGAGGTGGCACAGTTTCATCATATGCACAGGGTGTGTACTTGGTATGCCTGAGTCTGCCACTGATACAACCAATCGACATGTATGTGTGTGTGTGTTAGTGAGGGACAACCGTAGAACATGGGGCAATGTTGATGCAGTGTGTGCGTGTATGTGTTAGCCCTAGGTGTTAGCATTTTGCATGTGTGTATGCATGCACACAGTTCCACCTTGTGGCCGCCATATACAGGTGTTTGTGGACAGCCACAGACTGTACCTGCCAGGTCGTACAGATCACTGTCTCTGGCCACGGACACGGTACTTGTGCCTGGCAGGGGTGCTACGGACAGTATCAGGTACTAAGCCAGACTGGGTACTGTCATCAGAAGCAGGTGGTTGTTGACTGGAGACATGTCCCTGCTGGGACTGTCCAGAGCCACGTGCACGTGGTCTCCTAGGGCGGTCTGATGACAGCACAGACCCAGCATTGCTGGGGCTGGTACTGGCACTATGTGAGCCGCGGTTTGTTGTCGCCCACGACTGCCAGCTGCTGCTGTTGCTGGCATTCGTCCACGTCAACGCCTCAACCGCCTTGCGTTGCCCTGGCTCATGGACATGTAGTTGTGGAACAGATCTAATGTATCCCACCAACGTCTGTCAATGACCTCGGTGAAATTATGGATGGCAGCCGCAACGTCACGCATAGTGTCATTCATAGCAGTGCGATGTGTTCTCAGCTCCCTCAGACCCTGTCTGGTGTACCGTTCCATACGTGACCGTGCCTGCATTACAGCCCGGAACATAGCTGAGGTTGAAAGACCTCTGTGGGCACTTCAGACAGGGGCAGTACGACCACTGATGCTCCCACGAGAACCCCTGAACATCTGCCTGTGTGGTACCATGTCAGGACTCTGGCCATGGCTGCTGTGAGGGGATGCATGTGCCACTGATACCACATTACCCTGGTCAATGCCCACTGTATGCTGTCCATCACCTAGGGATACTGGTGACAATGGATGTATTGGCAGGATGACTGTGTGCATTGATGGGGTTGACAGCTGTGTACTGTTGATTGGCTGACCAACAACGGACCCTGGCACACCTCCCTGTGCCATTACACAGGTATCATCATTATCACTATCCCCAGCAGCAGATTCAGGTTCCCTGCTGCATACCACCAGAGCAGGACCAGAACCTGTGAGAAGAAGACAGGAAACACAGTTTACAATGTGCACACAATGTTACCACACATGCACACATGCGCACATGGGCACATGCACACATGGGCACATGCACACTCCTCAGTACATGAGATACAAACACACAGATACACCTGCAATCACACACACAGCAATACCATTTTAGGGTATTACTATCATTAGTATTAAAGGAATGCTATTACACACTTACCAGCATGGATTGGCTGCCTTGCTGTTACACCAGAGGGACCTGCACAAATAAGACATTCATTGTCAGTGGGCACAACTGTGCCATTGATAATGTGAGTATGACAGTTCAGTAGTACAACAGTTGGCTTTCACAGGTCTACTGCCGATATTGAGAATATCACTCTTGCACAATAATTACCAGGATAATAGCTACAAACACAGTACACACCTCACACATGCATAAACTACCAATGTAGAGAACAGTCAAATACAGATATGGAATGTTACCTGCACGCTCCAAGTCCTCCTGCTGGGTGGCTCCAGCCTCCATCATTACACATGTGTGTGGATGTTGTTGCTGTTGGGCTGGAGCCACAACACTTAGGAGGAGCCCCTCCAGTCTGGTGAGGGGGAGTGTATAGCCACCCCACCACCTGTGGCAAGCTGTTGCCTGTGGATATCAGACGCACGCTGATGGACATTTCTAATTAAATCACTGCAGTGATAGAGTACCTACTCATATGTCCGGTTGTGCATGCCTATATCATTTACCTGACGGACAAGGTCTTGCCACAGTGCAGCCCTCTCCTGCTGGTTCTGGCTGGTGCGGGAAAAGAGTGTGGCAAACTCCCGCACCAGGCTCTGGTGTATCTCCTCTTCCTCTGCAGCAGAGTATGTGGGATTGCGCTGGTGCACCATTGCCCTGGAAGGAAAAGAAAAAATATGTGAGCAAGTGATATGGCACACATAAAACTCTACTGTAGTGATATCACTGAACTGCCATATATAGCATCTGTCTGTCTATTGGGGGATACACATTTGAATGACCACATATCAGTGCTCTGCTGACAACTCTGTGACAGTGCCTGACACACTCCATACAGCAAACAAGTATACTCCAGCAGTCGGCACACTGTTTGAGGTCCAATGCACAGCCTCACACTGGGGGTATGTATCAAGGTAATGTATGGGGAACATTGTCAACCCATGCAATGCACAGTACAAATGTCACTGGTAATGCACTGTAGTCTTTCTTGCCATATCCATACCTACACCACAGTCACATACAGGGAACCACAGCACAACATATAGCAATGTAGTATGTTTGTATCCCAATACCTGACACATCTTTCTCTGGCCTCACACCAAGGACACACACTACCATGACAGACACAAAGTCATGCTGAGCAATCACACCATTACAGACCTTGCACACAGTCAGTGGCACACGTATTCCACCTCACATAGTTGGTATTGCAATGAGTACATGTGTGTGCATTGTGTCATAGGCAGGTAGTATGGTATTGGTATTGGGCCTACAGCAGCATACTGTCATGCTACCCTGCCCCTTGAGACACATGTAATGTGGTTGTATTTGCTCCTGTCAAACAGTTACACAGGGTGACTCATATGGCATACTACCTATCTGCATAACAATCAACAGGGGTACGTCTGACATCTACTAATGGGGAGCCTTGCTTCGTAATGCTGGGTGGTTTACTCCAGGGTATGGCCTATTTGTGTGTAGGGACCTGTACCTCCACCATGTGCTCTTTACTGCGGTGCCAAGGATGACAGACATAGGTCATTTATGCTGGGGATATTGTGAGGTGTTACCATGGTTGTTGGACAACTGTTATGGGTGTGACTAACTATGTATATCCAACAGTGGTATGCTCTGTGTCGGTAGTTTGAGAGGCACTCTATCTGTGGTTTTGTCAGTCACTCTGCATAGGTAATGTGTTTGAGGGCATTATCACTGTTTGTTAGGTATGACTGTATCCTTCTCCCTTTCTGTAGTTGTCATGGGAGGTACATACCATGTAGGACATTGTGAGGTGTAGAGGGGTACAGTGACCTACATTTCACTAGCTGACCCACCATTTCTGCTGACATGTACCATGTACAGGTATTACAAGACTGGTGTGCCACTGTGAATATCACAGGGGAGGCTATTGTACACTTGTTTCCCATGTTCCCTCCTGACACATCCAGTAGTAGGCAGGCAACCACATATGTGGTGGTTAGTGGTGTAAGTGTTTTGGAATGGGGTATGATACTCCTGTATCCACACTGGTGTTCAGTACATGCCTTTGTCAACAGGCACCTGTTGCAATACATCTACACACGTGCCTCTCTCAGTATATATATATATATATATATATAGAGAGAGAGGGTGAGAGACAGAGAGAGAGATATTCATATACATACATATCTGTACAAATGCATATCTGTCTGTATATGTGTATGTATCTATATATATCTATATATGTATGTGTCTATTACATAATATGTGTATATACATATTCTATCCATCTATCTATATATGTTCATAGGTAGGTACTAGGCTATCGGCCCTAGGGCCCATACAAGCCTAGCCAATAAATGTACCCTGGCTTTCGCCACCCAAGAAAGGTATTTTCTTATGCCCCTGTTGAGCAGAGCCACAGACGTGATCCCCGAGGTGAATTCCCCATTTCCCATCCAATCATCAGGATCTTTCTTGAAGAGTGCTAATGAGGAGCTCTGTTTGACATACATAGGTAGTCTGTTCCAGAGTATGGGAAGTGTCTGGGACAGGACTCTCTCTCCAACATGTTCTGTTTATTGTGGTGACAAGGTTAAGGTCCCTAGAGCGTGTAGCTCAGAGGGATTGGGATTTATTTAAGTGTAGCATGTCCAACAGCTGTAGGTTTGACATAGCTGTGTATGTTAGGCAGAGATCACCCCTGAGTAGGCGATATGCCATAGAGTCAAGCTGTAGTTTTTTGAGACGGTCTGCACAGGGCATCTGTTTGAGGCCAGTAATCCTCTTTGTGAGGTATTTCTGTGGTCTTTCCAGTTGTTGTAGTTGTCCTGTGAGGTACATACCAAAAGGGGCATTGTATTCTATTATGGGTCTAATAAGTGATGAGTTGAGGGGAACAATGACCTCTTTTTTCTGGATGGGAATCCTTTTGTGATGAGATGAGCCATGTAGAAGGATTTCCCGACCACTGTGGCAATGTGATTATCAAAGGGGAGACTACTGTGCGCCTGTGTTCCAAGGTCTATTATCACATTTTCGGCATTAAGTAGACTACCAGCTATCTGGTAGTTCATGGGTACTGAGTTTATACCACGGTAATGACAATACACATTTTGGCATTGAGCTTCAGGCTATGGCTTTGACACCAGGTATCTGTCTCAGTGAGGGCCTTTTGTAGTTTGCCCACATCATTAGGAGTTGCGATTATGGCTCCTAGGTTGCAGTCATCTGCAAACTTTGTTAGCCACAGACCTTCTGTGTTGGCCTGCACTTTGGAGAAGTAGATACCAAACAGGGGAGGACCCAGGACTGAACCCTGTGGTACTACACTTATCACTGGTCTGATGTCGGATTTGCAATACGTTACTTTCACAGTGTGGGTTCTGTCCGTGAGCCAGTTGTCGACCCATCTTATGACATAGGGATTTATACCTAGTTTAGTGTGCTTATCTATAATTCCAGAATGGGGGATGGTGTTGGAAGGCTTGGTGAGGTCTACATACGCTGTATGAACCATTTCACCATCATCTATGGCTTTGCTGACTGCTTCAAAGAAGTCAATCAGGTTTAGGAGACATGATCTGCCTTTTACAAATCCAAACTGAGTAGGGTCCAGAGTTTGGAGATTACCAATGTCTTTGTTTATGAGATCCATGATGGTACATTCCATGGCCTTACAGACCAGGCTCGTCAGGCTAATGGGGCGGTGGTTACCGTGGTCCGTCGTGGCTCCCCCTTTGTGGAGTGGGATGTGTTGTGGTGCACCATTCAGTGGCTACAAAGCCTGAGGTGAGGCTATGATTGAACATGGTACTGCGGTAGGGTGCCAGTTCATTCAGTGGTTCATGCAGAACGCAGCCTGGGATATTGTCAGGTCCCATGGATGCTGTGTTCTTGGCTTTGGAGAGTGTGTATTTTACCTGTGCAGCCGTGATTATAGGGACTTTGCATTCTTCCAGTATAGAGATGGGCCCTCTAGGGGGTGAGAGGGGGGTAAAGTTAGCACTGAACCTATCTGCCAGGATGTTGGCAATATCAGTTGGTTATGTATATTTAGTGCCATTATGCTGTACCTCAGAGCAGATCTGAGCTCCCATTTAGACTCTTGACATAGCTATAGAATGCTTTGTGGTTGTCTTTAGAGTCAGTGGCACTTTTGTTTTCGTAACTAGCTTTGGGGGATTTTATGAGAGATCTCAGCTTCTTACTGAGGTTGACCAGGGAGTTCCTCCAGTCATGGGAAATTACTTATTTTTGCAACAGTGTCTTTCTTCTGATGTAGAGTTTGTTTATGGCAGAGGACCACCAGACTGGCTTCCTTTGTCTGGGGGATAAGAAGAAGTTATGTACTCACCATAACGTTCCATCTGAGTAGGTAGCTTCATTTGTCTGCAACCTCTGGGTCTTGGATCCGATATCGGATCCGAGCCGGCAACTTGTTTCAAGCTAATGGATCCGAGCTCCTAGCTCCTCCCCTCACCCATAATCCCCTGCTAACCCTCCATGACCTCAGATCGAATTTGCCCTCAATATAAACCAAAAAGGGGTATCCAACTAAGATAGATCCAAGAAGGCCGGGGAAGGAGGGGATGGTTGCAGACAATGAAGCTACCTACTCAGATGGAACGTTATGGTGAGTACATAACTTCTTAATCTGAAGTAGGGAGTTCATTTGTCAGCAACCTGTGGGACAGAGTCCCCAGCTACCTGAACCTTGGGTGGCCATCATGGAAGGATATTGTGAAGCACCGCAGAGCCAAAGGATGCTCTCCCTCTAGAAATCACGTCCAGTTTGTAGTGGTTAATAAAGGTATGAGATGAAGCCCAAGTGGCTGCCGAACAAATATCATCCAATGGGACTCTAGACTTGAAGGCCGCAGAAGCAGAGATGGAACGAGTGGAATGTGCGCAAACCCCTTCAGGTGCAGGTCTCCCAGAGGCTTGGTACGCTAATAGGATACATTGAGAAATCCAGCGTGATAGAGATACTTATGATATTGCTTTCCCCAAATTAAATTTGGCAAAGGAAACAAACAGCTGGTCGGATTGTCTATGACCAGCTGTTCTATGAGTATAAAAGCGTAGCTGCCTATGAACATCTAATGAGTGCAGCTTGTACTCTCCTTTATTCTGATATTTAGGAAGAAAACCGTAAATTTATGGATTGATTTATATTGGTTTCGATGCTATTTTGGGAAGAAAAGAGATTGATCCTGAGGTACACTCTGTCCGGTGAAAGATCAAATAAGGAGGCTTCACAGAAAGAGCTTGAAGCTCTAAACTCTTTTGCAGAAGTGATGGCTACAAGGAATGCTGTTTTCCAGGACAAGAATTTGAGATCTACTGAAGCAGCGGGTTCAAAAGGTGGAGCAGTCAAGGCTTGAAGAACTAGTGAAAGATCCCACCCTGGTACGGCTTCTTTATAGGGGTCTAAGCAAAAGGTGCCCTTGAGAAAGGTTTTACACAACTTGGCTGACATCAAAGGCCCTGTATCATGTCCCACATGGTAATGTGAGATGGCTGCCAATTGCACTTTGACAGTTGAGCAACTAGCGCCTTCCTGAAAAAGTTTGGTTAGGAAGTCTAATATGGACGGAAGAGAAGCCGTAAAGGGATCTAGATTATGATGCTCCGCCCAGATGGAGAACGCTTCCATTTACTGCGTACACTTTCCTGGTGGAGGGCTTATGCTGCCACAAGGATGGCTTTGACTGGTGAAGAGATACCGGGAGTCCTAACTAGGAGTGGAACTGGAGCAACCAAGCTGTCAGTTTCAGACTGTCCAGATTTGGGGTCGGTAAGTCCGACAGATGGGAGATTAGATCCGGACTGGGATCCAGAATCCAAGGAGGATTCACTAGGTGAGACCACAGGTAAGGGAACCAAATTTGCCGAGGCCAGAATGGGGCAATGAGGATCATCCTGTTCCCCAATCGCGAGGCTTTCTGTAAGAGTTGCAGCATCAGGGGTAGAGGAGGAAAGGCATAAAGTAGACCGGGTGGCCAAACATGCACCAGAGCGTCTCTTGGAGTTTCCCCTGGAGGGGGAATCAGAGCGAAGAAATTGCCGCATTTGGTGTTTGAGGGAGAGGCAAAAAGATCGCAGCAGGGTTGCCCCCATATTGCGAATATCTGCTTCGCTACTAGTGGGTTGAGAGACCACTCGTATGGGGTAAGAAGGGTGCGACTGAGTTTGTCCGTTAGGATGTTGGTCCGCCCCAGAATGTGCGTTGCAATCAGAAAGCGGTTGGTGGAGATCGCCCATTCCCACACTCTCATGGCTTCGCGGCATAGAGGGTAAGATCTGGTTCCCCCCTGTTTGTTGATGTACCAGACAACCGACATGTTGTCCGACTGAATTGCAATCGTTCCTATGGGGAGGAGATTCTGAAGTGCTTGCAACGCGTACAGCACCACTCTCATCTCCAGAACGTTGATATGCAGGGAGGTCTCTGTATCGTTCCACGTGCCTTGGACCGTCCTGCCTGAATAATGCCCCCCCCACTCGAGGCGGGAGGCGTCCGTGGTCACCGTGGCGAGAGGGGGAGAGGTGCAGAAGGGACAGCCCGTATGGAGGTCCGAAGCATGGAGCCACCATAATAGAGCCCTCCTGCAAGCCTTGCTGATAGCAATGGGGTGGTGAAGAGGAAAGGACAGAAAGGACCATTGCACTAGAAGGGTCCATTGCAGTACCCGCATGTTCAGACGGGCGCATGGAAGGAGCGTTATTGTTGCCGCCATGGAGCCCAGTGCCCTCAGGACCAATTCCGCTGGTGGGGTCTCTGATTGGAGGATAGCTCGCACATGGAGTTGCAAATTCCGAAGTCTCTCGGACGTTAGAAAGGCTCGTAGCTCTCTGGTGTCTATTTTGGCTCCTATGAATTCTATGGCTTGTGTTGGGGCCAGAAGGGATTTGTCGGCATTGATGGTGATGCCTAACTGTGGGGCTAGGCGGAGAAAGAAATCTCTGGCTGAGCAAAGTAGATGCCTTGTTGGGGCGGTCAGGAGCCAGTAGTCCAGGTACGGAAAGACCTGTATTCCCTGGAGTCTCAGGTGGGCCGCAATCACTGCTAATACCTTGGTGAACACCCTGGGGGCTGTGGTGAGGCCAAAGGGAAGGACCCTGAACTGGTAGTGACTGGCTCCCAGCCGGAAGTGGAGGAACCTCCTGGATCGTCTGTCCATTAGAATGTGGTAGTACGCATCCTTGAGGTCTATAGAGCACATCCAATCGTTCTCCCTTGGAAGGGGGAGAATAGACTGAAGAGTGACCATTCGGAATTTTTCCTTGGTTACCGACAGGTTCAAGCGGGAAAGGTCTAGAATCGGTCTCAAGTCCCCCGTCTTTTTTGGCACCAAAAAGAACCTGGAGTAGAACCCTAATCCGAGCTGGTCTTTGGGGACAGGCTGGATGGCTCTCTTTCTTAGCAGCTGCTGAATTTCTGCGGCTGCGGCCTCCCTCTGATCGGGTGGTACATCGGGGAGGTTCTTGAATTTGGGGACATGAAGTAATGGTATTTTGTACCCTCTGGATATAATTTGAAGCACCCAGCGGTCTGTCGTGATGGACTCCCATGCCGCTAGGTGCTCCGAGAAGCACCCCCCCAACTGCTTCCAGAGTGGAGCAGTCGGGCAACCCTTCAGGGCTGCTGCGTGGGCCGTTCAGAGAAAGGTTCTCTGGACCCAAAGTTTCTCGGAGCCCCTCTGCCCCTGGGGCGGCGTCCTCCCTGTCCTCCTCTGCCACAAAGGACTGGTTGTCCGGAGCGGGTTGGGAATGTTGATTTCCGAACCACATCTTCTTCTGACCCTTTGGTTCTTCAAAAGGACCGCTGGGGAGCAGAAGTGGACTCTGACGGCAGACGCCTTCCCGCCCTTCTCGCTCTGGACAAGTGTCTCGAACCGCTTTGCCAAACAGGGCAGAACCATCGAAGGCGTTCGCAAAAGACGCTTTAAAGGGCTCCGCAAAGTCACAATGACGGAGCCAGGCCTGACGTCTCATGACTAGGCCTGCTCCACTAGCCCTAGCGGTTCCCTCGGTGGTGTGGGACAATAGCCGCATAGAGTTATTTGAAATTGATCTCAAAGTGGCCATTCGGGTGGAGTACAATTGTTTGTCCTCCGCCGACATGGACTCAGGGGGGGAGGCAGCGTATTCTTTGATAAGATCCCGCTGCATCCTGATGACATGTGCCATATAGTTCAGAGACCTTACAGAGAAGGTCGATGAACTAAAAACTCATTTCCCTAAGCGGTCCATCGAGCGGGACTCCTTGCTCGGTGGATGGACTGAGGGGCTCTCCTGAGCTAGTTCCCTCTTCGTGGCTGCCGCCGTCAACATGGAATCTATGGGGGGACCCTTGCTCCAGTGCGACCGGTCTGAGGGGGGACTTAGTATTCTGTCCGGGCGTTTTGGTATTGGCTCCACGGTGTCCGGATCCTTCCACGCCCTGGTGGTAATAAGGTCGGCCGGAGGGGACACCGAAGAGGTAGACGGGCCTGCTTCGAATGTCTCCAGAAACACAGACTCGTCGGAGGAAGACTTGGGGGCAGACCACCCACCTCTGATCCTCAGCATCTCCATGATGTCTCCAAAGGAAACATCCTCAGGGGGTGATCTTGGGGAGCCTTCCCCTTCCTCCAAGTCCGTGTCCTCAGTTAAGGACTCAGGGGAGTCCACGTGCCTCCTCTTGCACTTATGCTTGCGGGGCACTTCCTCGAAGGGGCTGTCCGAGGAGACCTCGCCAGCAACATCCTGTTCCAATGGAACCATCTGGGACATTGAAGCAGGCTGTCTATTTGGCCGGGTGATGGAAGCCTGGCCCAGCAGAGAGGGAGTGCAGGGTGGAGCCGAGACAAGGGCCGGGGGTCCGGATGCTCTCAACAGAGCCCTCTCCACTACATCGAAAGCCGAGGGGGAACCACTCTCTCTGGGCTCCGAAAGTCGGCTCCCACTCGGATCCGATGAAGGGATAGGAACCGGCGCCGAGACCATCGGATCCGAAGGACCAGTGCGCTCTGACCTGGACGGAGCCGAATGCACACTGAATCCCTCGGATCCAAAGCTCGGGCCAAGGCTCCGAGAGGTCAGATCCGACAGGCTCGAGGGCAGGGTCAGATCCGAAGTACCAAGTACTGTCGGCACCGACCCACCCCCGGCTCCAACGCTGCTCGGCTCCGAACGCTCCGAGCCCAGATAGCGGGTCGGAGAAGGAGCAATAGGATGGAAAAAAGGTGTCGAGCTCCCCGGAAGGGGAGGCAAGAGCACTCCCATCTGCAGCTGGGCCTGGATGAACCTTCGCATCATCCGGTCCAAGTCTGCATCGGACATACTGAAAGTCGACCTCGAAGAGGTCACCGAGGCAGGCCTGGAATACTGCCTCGATGACCTCGATGGAGATCGGGCCTCCTCCTCCTCGGGCCCTGGGGAGAAACAAGGGGATCGGAGCCGAGGAGGAGGAGACCTAGAAGCAGTGGAGGGAGAAGCCCGCTTAGCTGGCAGGGCCGAAGCGGAGGCCTCGGCCCGCCGCTTGTGGTGCTTCTCCCTCCGTTTCTCCCACCTGGCCTCCCTGTCCTCCGGCGCTTTAGCGGGAGTTTGAGTCCCGGCCCGAAGGAAGGGGGGCAGGAATGGCAGCAACCACAGCCTGTGGTAGAGCCACGGGAGCAGCGGGGGCAGGAGCCGAGTCCGGGGGTAAAAGTCCCGCCAAGACCAGCTTCGACCTCTGCTCTTTCAGTGCCCTGGGGTTGAACGCTGCACAAATGGTACAGCCTGAGGAGAGGTGTTCAACCCCAAAGCACCGAACGCACAGAGTGTGGCCATCAGCCAGGGAGAGCTTATGGCCACACTCGGTACATTTAGAAAAAATGGCTTTTGGGGCCTCAGCCATACTTAAAAGAAAAGGTAGTGTTACACAAACACACAGGCCCCAAAACACAACACACACACACACTCACTAACGACCAGCGAAGGAAGGGAAAAAACTAATTAAAAGAAAAATATTTTTACACTACAGGGAACCTAACACTTACACACTTTATATTTTTTGTAAAAAAAGAAGAAAGTTGATAGAAAAAACACACAACTGACAATTACTAGTCGAGCTCACAAGGAATCCAGCTATCCACAAGTGCGGCAAACTAGATCTGAGGTCATGGAGGGTTAGCAGGGGATTATGGGTGAGGGGAGGAGCTAGGAGCTCGGATCCATTAGCTTGAAACAAGTTGCCGGCTCGGATCCAATATCGGATCCAAGACCCACAGGTTGCTGACAAATGAACTCCCTACTTCAGATCATCTTGGTTCTATTAGGGATAGTATGATCCATGCACTCGTGTAAGTGCTTATACAGTGCATTTGTGTAGGATTCAGCAGTTATACCACTATTGTCCATCTGCATGGGTGTCATGCAGTTTGCCACTTCTGTCTTAAGAAGTGTGACATTGGCTTTTGAGACGTTTGTTACGATGGTGCCCCTAATTGGGGCTGGGGGTGGGATGTGGATGTCTAGGCTGATTACCTTGTGGTCAGATCTCACCAATGAGGAATTGACCTCTGGTGTAGAACACCGGTTTCCCATGTTGGTGATGACCAAGTGTGGGATATTGCTGCCCCTGGTGGGGGTGTGAATATGTTAATCCAAGGCGTTGGTATTTATGAATTCTAGAAAACATTGAGCAATAGAGTTGGTACGGGTGTAGTTTTCCAGTTAATGGTGGGGTAGGTGAAATCGGCCATTATTAGGGTGTTGGGTTGTACCCAATACTTTCCAGTGTACCATGACATGAGGGGTGTGAATCCTGGGGCATGGTGGGGGGTCTGTAGCAAGCTACGATTTGGATTGCGTTCTTGCCCAGAGTTAGTTGCAGTTGGATACCTCAGATGCATTATGCTGTGCAACTAGCCTGGAGGTGTGGATATCCGTAATGAATATGGACACGCCTCCGCCTTTAGTGCTTCCTTCTGGGTTAGGTGGCCAACAGGTGTGGTATGACTTGAAGCCCGGTAATGCAGGGGTGCTCTCTGGAGCTTTGCACCAGGTCTCTGTCACTGCACAGATGTCACCGTTTACAGTGGTGTATTTGTCATTTGAACCTTGCCTGACAAAGGCACTATATGGATGGCATGAGTCTTAGCCAGTATCTGGAATCCTGAGGGCAACAGGTGCAGGCCATCTCTGGCACAGCAATTGGTCATGTCGTCCCAGGCAGACAGATGCTGGATCCCCTTAGAATGACACCAGAAGCTTAGCCAGTTGTTGAGGTCAATCATTTTGTCCTTGTACTGTGGTATCATTCTGGGTCTATCTATTTCTACATCCCTCTCTATGTATACATATATGCACATTATATATTGATACATATATAAATATACATACATATACATATAATATATATATTTTTACCTTTTTATTTACACATACGGATACACACACTAACATACTGCTAAACATTCAGTACTGTACAACCTACGTTGTACGTTGCACTACAACCTACATTATGTGCACATAGCATCCTTCACATACATATGTATGTCCAGCCTTCACTAACAGTTGCAGTATGTCCCCTGCCCTATGCACATCCTCATATATATCTATATACAGACTGCTAACACATATGGAGGGTTCACAGTATGTAGGCTATTACATTATTAGTTTACATTACCTTTCTTGGACACTGCTATTTTTGATGGCTTGCTGCTTGGTAGCCTGCTGTTCTGTACTGTAGTGGTTTCAGCAGGCTGTCTCTCATTTGTTTTTTTTTTTTTTATTTATTTGTTTTATTTATTTATGTTTTCTCTCTCTCTCTCTCACTCTCTGTCTCTCCCTCCGGCTGTTGCAATGAACGTATTGCATGTGTGGACTGGGAGTACAGGCTGCTTTTGTAGGTATATGCAGATGTGCATGTGATGGCCTCTGCAGCAATTGTTAGGCAGCATTTGCTAATTGCATGCAGCCTGCTGTGTGGTAATTGCAGTTCTCACTGTGATTTCAGGACAGTGCTATAAAACGTTAGGTGAGGTAGGCGTAGCCCTTTCAGATTATAAAGGTGGGGACAATGCTGGTATGCTGTGGACACTGTTGTGTGAGCGTAAAGGTTGGTATGTCTCTCATATCTCAGGCTGTGTTGTAGGCACTGACATGCATGTTGTACTGACACCTGACTATTGCTTCCTCCAGTTTATTCTTCTCAGTGTGTATGTTAACTGACACCTAATAATACTAATACTGTTTAAATGGGAGTATGTGCTTTCCTGTGGGACTTGTGGAGTAACTTTTTTACTGCAGTGGCTCTTGCAATTTGTTGCTATGGCTTCACTATTTAGCCTTTATATTCACTCCTTGGAGGCCTGCTAGGTGTCTGTACTGGAATGTGTTGCTATGGCTTTCCTATTTTCCATTCACATTCACTCCTTGTAATGCTTGCTATATTTCTTTCAGCAGCAGTTCCTTATATGTTTGTTGTGGTTTGGTGGTACTGCATGCAGTCTGGTCTGGCCAGGGTGTGGGGCTTGATACCTACAAGGGTATTTTATTTTGCTCTTGAGCAGTAGTGGCACCTTCTACTTTGTACTAATAGTTATGGATAGCAGGCACATGCAGTGCTTGTAAACAGCTATACTGTCCTTCTGTTATTAGTTGGATACCTCCTTGAATATTTGTGGGTTGTACACTTACATGTGGGTGTGCTTGTGAATACACCATTTCTTACATGCACGTAGTGCATACTTTCAGTAGTTGACAGTTACCATTACGTGGGACAAAACACCTTTCTGCCTACTATTAGTACATTTCACAGGGAGTCAGTGGGGCACAGTTAACATTTGTTTTCAAATCAGGGACATCCCTGTAATTCAGTCCCATTTGTGAGGTCTGGCCTCTTACCTGTTCAAATATGGCAGTGTTTATCCTGCTCTGATAGTGTGTGTGGTTTGCAAGGTGCTACTGTCACATTATTACCTACTAGCTACCGACTAGCATGGCTGTTTCTCTTCTCACACTAATGTTATACAAATCCACAAGAATTGCCAGTAAAGATACAAGACAAGCTTTGTGTAATAACCTTCCTATATTCCCTTTACATTCAGTCCTACTATTTCATGATATATTGCTTTCAGCAGTAGGTTCCTGTATATCAGTCATGGCTTAGTGGCAAGTCATGCAGACTAGTGTTTCCAAGGTCCTGGGTTCGAGACTGACAGAGGAATTTTATTTTGCTGCTGAGCAAACTACAGGCCTTATCATTCAGAGTGACTAAGGCACTTTTAAGCAGTTGTAAGCGGGTTTGTGCGGTGCTCACGCATGCGCAGTGCCGCTTAGCTTCGCGCACACATGCTTAGCTAAGCGCACAGAAGCGCACACCTGCTTACAACTGCTTAAAAGTGCTTACTCTCGCGCACACCCGCGCTAATTTCTTTGAAAGAAAAGAAAATGGAGAGAAAGGTCAGTGGTGAAAAAGGGGGCACAAAGAGGGTAGGACAGTAGGAAAACAAGCTTGGGATTTGCAGGAAGGATGTAGGAAAGGCCTATAGCTGCCCATTTCTTTATCAGGAACAGCTGTGCATATCTCTGTAATTTGGTGTGAAATTTGAAACCTTCCACCCCTGAGAGAGGGGTGAGGACAACAAAGTATGTTGTACAGCCAATTGTAATTACCACTTCACATGTCCAGCAGACATGTCTGCAAAATGGACAGCTATGTATGGGGCGTAATTTTTTTGCGGGAACAGAGTGCCCTTTTTTTTTTTTTCAGGTGAGAATGGAATGTGAGGAACAGGAAGTAGGTATATTTGGGGAGGTAGGTAGGGGAGGTTAACAGACAAGACAAACAAGACGCATACAGGGGCGGAGTATGACATGTGGGGGGGAAACAATTGACGGGGAACGGATGTTGGGATATCGTGAGCCCATGAGCCCACAGATGGCAACAGTGGAACTGACATCCCCACCCATGGGCAGTTGCCACTGTGCCTTCACAGCCCAGGACGGGGCTGTGCTGGGGGCTGTGTAGGACGGGCAGCAGGGACACCCGTGAGTTGCGCCACCCGAGCCTCAAGCTGGCGTAGGGGTTCAAGCACAGACTGCCTGATCTCGCTACGCACCACAGACTGGACACTTTGGAGGGTGAGTGGACGGTATCCTCCGGCCATGCTTGCAGAGGGGGGACGAGCCCCATCCCCTGCAGCGCTTCCACCCGAAGGTGGCACAGGGCCACCGGAGGAGGTTCCGGCCTGGGCACTAGTGCCAGGTGCACTCGCCAGCTGAGGTGGGAGAGGTGGGTCTGCTGGAACCCGCCTTCCCTGTTGTCCTATGTTTAGACATATTTTATGACATTCTGGGTTAGTAACAAACAATACCATTCAAAATTAGTTGTAACAGCATGCATCAGTATTCCCATTAACCAAACACCCATGAATTCCAAACATTGAACAGCAAGCATAACACATGCATATTTTGAACAACGGTACACAATCCAACAGCATGCAGGGTCGATTGATGGCAACAGGCCATCGGGTTTGGATATGTGAACAGGGCACATGCAGCAACGTACATGCAAATATGTTTGAACCAACAGGACAAATGTCCATAGGAATTGATTGTGAATACACATACCCAGTTTGTTGTGGAATGGCATTATTTGTGAATATAGGGTAGGGTGAAGAAATATTTCATTAACAACTTCAACTACATATACATATGCTGTAAATCTCTAGTAGCTGCAGATATATGTACCCTACAGGTCTTACTACAGTTTCCTATATGTAACCTTAGGAATGCTGTTGATGGAACTGTTACTGATACATTAATATCCATTGCATTTTTATTCATACACATTTCATATCTGGCTATGTTCAGGTACAGCATCCATTTCATTTATATGGCTCTAGACAACTGTGGATGTTCATTATTTCATACAACCATACTATCTCCATATTGCAAGGGTACAGCAACATATACAAATTGTGGGACAGACGCATTCCAGCTTCAGTACTTTATTTCATACATTTCACTTTTTGGTTGTGGCTGTCTCATTCATTTCATTATGTACTGACTGCAATATACTTTATTCAGAAGTTATAACAGCTTTCTTGGTTGATTCATACATCTTTCTCTCACTCACTTGTTTTATTTTTACAATTCAAATTGGTACTTTATTGTAGGCATTATTAACATGTCATACCTGCTTACAACAATCCTTTCCAATAGACTCACTTGTTTCATATGGCAGATTTTCTAAAGGGATGTATTTCACACATGTCTATTATCTTTGGCTTGTTTACCAGTGATTATCAGGCTGCTGCAGGTTATCTGATATTACACTTCAGGTAGGTAATAACTATTTCAGACCTGTTTACTTTTTATTTCTGGATTACAGGCTGCATCACTTATCTAATCATACAGTGCTAGCAGAATCTCTTTTCTAGTGTTATTTGAACTTTATTAATATGTGACTACACTGACCTCTTTTACAAGCTGTCTCACTTATATTGTATAACAAGTACAGGAATATAATTACTAATCTGCCTGGTGGTGCAACCGCACCAGCCTATCACCATAGGCTCGCCTCTTCGCGGAACGCTCACCTGCAGCTGTAATATAAATGAAGTAATATTGGAACATACATCTCCATATCAGCTAGGATAATTCCTTACATACATAATTACATGGATACTTACTCAGTAGTGGGGCATTTGGCGGGCCTCCTGGATCCAATGGTTCAGTTGGTCCTGCTTCCGTCTCTTCAGGTCTGCATGGTGGTGACGGACCTGTTCACCAGTCCTTGGTATGCCTGTGGCACTGGTGAGATCATGTGCCAACCGGTTCCACGCCTCTGCCTTATATGCACCCCACAGAACCTGGCCCTGCATGAGTTGCGCCTCATGATCGTGGACTAGGAGCCAAACCATGTATTTGGACTCCTCAGCACCCCACCTCTGTGCTCGAAAGCGAATGCTTTCACCTACACCTGCCATCCTGACTGCAAATAGGTTCCACAATCAGTTATGCTGTGTATTCCTGCCTATGGGGTTTATATATGCCGTTTTTCCCGAACTTATCTGTGATTGGCCATTTTGGAATTGTATCAGCTTCACAAAACCTGCTTTGTCATGCTTCTATTTCCATTCATTCCTATATATATGCTAATACTGCAGTTTTCAGTACAGCCGTCATGGCTTAGTGGTTCAGTACTTTGACTATGATGCACAGCATCCTGGGTTCGAGCCTGGGCATTGCTTCTTTTTTTATTTTACTACTGTCTAAACAGGCTAGGAGGTGTGTCTGTTTAAAGGTGGCTTTGATACAGGTTGCTCTACTTTGCCCGCCGGTAAGCCAGTTGGCGCGCTGGGCAGCTCCGCGCAAACGGGTTATGCTGGTTAACGCGTTATTTGGCTATGAGCACGCATATTACGCTGTGAGAAATGCTGCGCAACTACGGGCACACACTTTAGCGTGTTAAAGCACTGCTCAACTCCGGGCACTCCTATTACACCTGTTAAACCACTGCTCACCTGCAGGCATACATACTCAGCTTGTTAGAGCACTGCTCAGCTATGGGCACTTATAAAATATTTTATTTTTTTTATTGTGTCAGAGTTCTTCATAAAACATGGCCCATTGCATTGCATTTTACTTAAATTATAATTTTATATATATACATATATGCCAGGGGATTGTTTTGTGCTTATTTTACTAAAAATAAAAAAATGATGTTGTTGGTGCTCGAACCGTGACTGCCTCCTCTTTGGCCGACGTCTCTACCGCTACGCTATTGCTACTTGGCTTATTTTGCATATTTAGAGCTTATATGCTTTTTCAGTGACTGCTAACTGTGGCTGAGCGAAGGGCACACCCGCGCAAACGAGCGCAATTACAGGCAAACATTTCTGAAATAAAAAAATTTATTTATTTTTTATTTAACATTTGTTGACCGGGAATGTCCGACTAGGTTCCACAGAGCCTGTTTTCAGCGGAGGCCCGGGGAGAAATGCTCCAGATGCATGTCTTTGGAATGTGGGAGGAA
The DNA here is from genome assembly GCF_019279795.1 of Protopterus annectens. Taxonomy (NCBI): domain Eukaryota; kingdom Metazoa; phylum Chordata; order Ceratodontiformes; family Protopteridae; genus Protopterus; species Protopterus annectens. The sequence goes on along the minus strand of NC_056737.1, from coordinate 433,860,615 downwards.
ACCGGAGTACCCGGAGGAAACCCACGCGAACACAGGGAGAACATGCAAACTCCACACAGAAGGCACCCCAGCCGAGAATTGAACCGGAGAACCTCTTGCTGTGAGGCAACAATGTTAACCACTGCACCACTGTGCCGCCCAACTGTTCATTTTTACGTTTTACTTTTCAGTTGGGTTACTAGTCTGTAGGGGCATGTGTGCTGTTGTGTTTCATGACATTTCTGCAGACTCGCTCATGGGAGTTTCCTTTTGGGACTGTGATTCTTCTGGGGGCGTGTCCCTTTGCAGGTCTCGCCATGCGGACACGCCCCCTACTTTGCTACACGGACCGTATTAGCCTAGGGTGTGATTCAGCATGCCCTCATGAATATGCATGGCATGCTGACATCACCCCATTTAACTGCAGCCTCCGTGTAAGACTTGCTAACTCTTACACGGAGGCTTTGTGAATCCTGCCCTATGTTTGCTATCATAAAAATGGAACACTTCTTATTGGAATTAATATCTGCAATATTACTTAGAATATGCAAATATTACTTGGAATATTTATGATGAGGCAGGGCACAGCAGCATTACATGAATATTACTACATTTGTGGAAATCAAGCTTATCCCTGGTTACTTAAAGACTGATCTGGTTGCTGTTATATTGGTCATGTTTATTCCAGCTAGTCAACATACAGCTGCTTTACCGTATGGGAAGATTCACCATGCTCATTGCAGGAGAGACACTAAAGACATTCCTCATCTAGGTGGTAAACTAGATGCCTCCTGGGTATATCATAATACTACACAACAAACTGATTTTAAAGGGCTTGCTTACATGGATCTTGGTGATGGGGTCATTTCTGGAGCAAGCATTGTACCTACTGAAGTCTATCTGGGAACTTAGGAAATTCTCTAAGTTCTTGGAAATATTAAGTAATTCCATTTTTGAGTTAGTTAATTTGATAACCCAAGAATTGACTGAAATGTGCAATGTGGAGCTACAGAACTGCCTGACACTTGACTTTAGCCTCACATCTAAAGGGGTTAGGAGTTCACTATTCAAATGGACTGCTACTCTTTTATTCCCAAAAACACTGGTGCCATCCATAGTCAGAGCCCCAGACTGCCTCCCAAGAGCAGAAGTTGGGCAACTTTTCATGAGTGTTGTAAGAGTTTGTTAGTAAATGGACCTTGACACCCCCCCCCCCCACTGGTTCTGCAGACCACTTTTGTCTCTGCAATATTTACTGTCATCCCACTTGTCCCAGGGGGTACAGCTCCAGAAGTTTTCTGTACAAAACCCTGAGACTTCTAGAATCAATCTCTTTCCACCCTTTTGGTTCTAGGAAAAAGTCTTTTGAGGGGTGGAAAAACTGATGTAGATAGCAGACATGGTGTTGCTGACCTCTTCACTTCTGGGTGAGTTTGTGTTTAACCTTGGGCCCAAACAGTGTGGACTTGTCAGTAGGGCACTCAAAGAGGACGTTTTGAAGTTCTCCACAAAATCACAAAAATGCATTCAGGCATGCTGGCATATGGCAATGCTGGTGCCTGCCACTCCAGAGGTTTGGTCCACCTCAATGGACAACTAGATTATAGGCACATTCATAATGGTCTGTAAGGTTACAACTGCAAATCTACCATTTTGCAGGACTCTGTTGTCATGTACCAGACAGGGATTTGGTGAGCTTTTTGGTCAAGTCCTTCTATAACCTATTGTCACTGAGGAATAAGTCTTCTAATCAATCTATATAGGGCTATAAACTCCCTCAGAGCTCTTTTTTATGGCTGCTGCCACCACAAGGAATCATCTTCAGGTCCCTTGTGCCAGTGAAGTCTATTGCTTGGTGAAACCAAACTCCTGTTGGGCTTGCAGGCTATGAGCTCCAACATGTCCGTCTCCTTCCTGCCTGCTGGGAAACCAGGTCAATCAGCTCATTTGCTGGGGGAGCCACTGAGAAAGCAGATGTGCCAACTCTAAAGACCTTGATGAACATAGACTCCACTTTGGAAGGGGGCATCGATGGACCAGCAACCCCCCCCCTTAGCCAAAGTAATTTTAGGAGAGACCCAAATGAAACATCTTGTGCAGAGACCTTGGAGATCCCTCCCTTCATTGAAATCAGTGTCATCAGTGAGAGACTCTGAAAGAAGTCCAAATGTCTCCTTTTGCATGGATGCTTCCTGTGCTCTTCCACAGGCGGTGGGGGGCTGATATCAGGGGAAGAGTCGGAAACTGAAGGGGTGCTTATCTCATGAGCTCTGTTGAGGCCCATTGGAGCTGGCTTTCCTGAAGGGATAGAATGAATGATGTGAAGAAGGAACAGAAGATGCCAGAGGACTGGGATGGATCACAGTAAGGACAGGAAACCTTCACTACTTAAGGAGAACCTTCTTGAATGCAAAGACCAAAGCCAAGGCTGGCCTTGAAGGATGTACCTTTGGATCTGCAGATCCAGACAAAAGACCCTCATGAGACTGACTCAGTTCTGAAGCAGACATAGGAGCAGAGCTATCTAATGCAGAGGTGCCAAGGGAAGGGACAGATCCAAAAGTCCTGGAGTTGATCCTGATTTCCCATGCACCGATGCAGATCTCTACTCTCAAGGATCCCTGAGATCAGATGCTTGAATTGAGCTGGTGAAGGATACTGTCAAATACATCCAGTCTACCAGTTCTGAAAAAGGAACCCTGCAGGAAGCCCTTGGACCTGGCAGAATAAGATCAGAAGGTTGAACTGGGAAGAAAAATTATTGGGGGGGTGGAAGAGCCTGGACTTGACACCCTGAGAAGAAAGGTACCCACATCCTCAGGAATTTCTGCATAATTCTGTCCAAATCAGTCTCAGAAAAACTCCTTCATGACCATGGTAACCTAAAAGAGCAGGTCATCAAGGCCTCCAAGAGGTCCTGTGAAAGGATCTCTGTGATGGAAAAGAAGGGCAGATCAGTACAAAGAGGTGGTTGGCTCTGAGGGGAAAATCTAGGCTCTTACTAAAACAGTAGGAGCTGATGAATGGATCTGAATGGGAACCAGTCCTGATAAAAAAGAAGGTGGCTGATCTAAAGACTTATATTTTTGAAGCTGGACCTATAGCCCCTTGAAGGATCTGGAGACCTCTTCTCTGGATTCTTTCACAGTCTCCTTATCTTTTCACTCTCTCTGTTTTTTCTTGTTTTCCCTCTCCATCTCTATCCTTTTTCTCTCTCTTTTGATTTTGCTCTGTTTTTTTCCACAGTTCCCTCCACAAAGTTCTTTGACGAGGGAGAACCAGAGAGAAAAAGGACGACAATTATCCCATATAGGCAGGCAGAAAGCCTTTTAAAACTGACTTTGACAGACAGCCCAAAGGGATGCACAGACCTCGCATTCCTCCTGAAAATGAACAGCCCCTAGGCTCTAAACACATTTTGCATTCAGGTCATATAGGGGAATTTTGTGCTCACTGGCGCTGCATTTCTTGAACCCTGGTGCATTGATCATAGTTAAGTAAAGAAAAACACAGCACTGAAGCACACAACAGTTACATTACATTACAACACAACATTACGGAGAAGTATAGAATCAAATCATAATCACCCCACACTATCAAGAAATAAACTATCAGAGAATATAACCTTTTTCTTCTTTTTAGAAAAAAGGCAGGAACACTCAAAATGCAGAAGCTGAATAAAACTGTAAATAGGAAAACAGACCAGAAAATGCTTACTTATATCAATGCAAAAGCACTCCAGCGAGAAATTTGTGCACAGCCCTGTTGACCACACCTGACTAGTTCAAGTGGCAAAATGAGATCTGAGGAGCAGAGAGTGTGTGGGGGGATTATGGGTAGGGGAGGAACCTGAGCCTTGGATCCAAAAGTCTGAAAGTTGCTGGCACTGGATCAGACATCTGATAATTCAGACAGATGGAAAAGACAACATTAGATCTCATAGTGTACTCCTCATTTCAGGGAGAATCTCCACTGGTTCCTAAAAAAATACATCATCCATCCTAGAAACAGACTCTCTAAAAGAAAATGCCTCCAAGGGAGATGGGACATAGGAATTCTGTGTGGAAGGATTCCCCAAAGGGGACTTCTTTGGCAGAAATTAATCTGTAGATCAAGTGCTGGTCCTGATTTGCTCCTTTGTCGATTCAATGAGGTAACACAGAAGTATGACTTCACTTCCTTCTGGCTGCTATTTAACTGATTGGTGTTGGCGAATCAGCAGCCAGAGGGAAGCTGTGGGAGGGAGTCGGAGCTTTTGAAGCAAGATGGTTGCTGCTCCCTAGGCAAGCAAAAACACAAACAGCCAAAGGCTACTTCAGCAGTGGGGATAATGAAAACCAACAGATGCTAAACAGTAGCCATGCTGCAAGTCAGGCTCACAGAGGACGCCTCAAATTTTATGTCAAGCATTAGGGTCTGCAATAATGAAGAAACAAAACTAAAGGCACTACCAGAGTCTCTCAAAAAGGCCACCAGAAGCCATGATGCTCAGATAAAAAATCACAAAGAGGTCCTCCTATTTCAAGGTCCCTGCCACAACACCTAGCACCTTTGTAAACATGGTGGGTACAAAGACAAAATGATACCCCCTGTGATGAAAATGGTGCTTTTCTAGAGAGTGAACCAAATCAACATTCTGTGCAGACGTCAATAATATATCAGAAAGTGCTCATTATTAAAAGTGACACCATCTGGGTGCTCTTTGGGGAGCACAAGCATGACATTTTGACCCCACCCATGTGGAGGCAACACCTAGAACCAGGTATACAGGATGCACTTGAAGTTGCTGATATCAAAAACAGGACAGAGATCTCCTGTCCCTTTTGAAGCAAAAAATTCAGAATACCACACACGACTTGCGCAGAAAGAGGGATGGCTTATATTGACCCTCTGAGCGGCACAGTCTGGTCCGTCCCCAAAGCTCTGCAGAGATGGCTCCGAGGAGTGACCCATCGGCAGTCAGCTGATCCTTTACAATGGCTCTCTACCCTGAAGTGAACTAACATTCTCTGTGCCATGGACATTCATAGAAAGAACATTATATTACCTTAGATTATGGCTGCTTGATGGTAGGAGAAGACTGGTCTATCTGCTGTGCAATTTGCTTGCATTTAAATATTCTACCTCCCTTCCATCTCTTTCCTTTTCCATTCACCACCCCTGGAGTACCTCAATTGATTCCTTACTATACCAGTTCTCATACTACATTCAATGGTTCCACAACCTCCTCTCTTTGAAAAAATGCATATTCCCAGAGTAGCCAGATATGGAGATGATTTCAAATATCATTATGACCTTTTGCATCCATTTCAAGCTGTTCTCCCTTTTTCCTTTGGTCTACAAGACCAGCTCAGGCTCTTCAGCTGTTAGGTATATGTTCTCTCTTCCATTCAACGCGCCCTTCTGATGGCTTTCCTCTGAAGTCTGCAGAGCAGCCCTTCATCCTACTCATTGTGCACAGTACTTAAGGTGAGGCTTGATCAAGGTCCTGTAGAGTGGAAGTGTTCTCTTAGCGTCTGAAATCTGTCCCTACAAGGGTAAACATTCCATTTGCTGCTACCACTGCTATTTCAAGCTGCTCTTGATGATCTAATTCTAAATTTTTAGATCCTGGTCCTATTCTACTGCCATCAGTTCCACCTCCTTCACAGTAATGTTACTGTAGCCAAAGTGCACTACTTTGCATTTGTCTGTGATGAGCTTTAACTGCCAGCTTTATGGCTTTTTGATTAGCCTTTCAAATTCCTTCCCCTAGACTCTTCCCGCTCAGTTCACCATTGCTATACCTATCTTTGCAATGCAGAAAGGAGGGTGATTATGTTCTCTATTCCCTCAAGTATATGTGAAAAAAATGGTGAAGAGTACCAGATTAGGACTGATCTGTGTGGTAGTCCACTAAACACTTTCCTTACCCCTGACACGGTCCTTCTTGCCACAGACTTCTTGGTCCTACCATCATCAGGCAGCAGTACAGTTCCCCTCAGTCTCGGTCCTACTCCTATCTGCTACAGTTTCCCTGACAGGTGCCTCTGTGATGCTGAATCGAAGGCTGTGGTGAAAATGAAGCTGACCAAATCTACAAGTAGTCCCCTGTCAAGCCCTCCTGTGGTTATAAATCTAGATTGGATTAGGTCTGAACAGCAACTCTTTTCTGGACATGAACTTGTGTTGGATGTTTTCCTGGAGATGGTGGCACTGTAGAACAGCTACCAGCCTTTTTCTCAGGTTTGTCTCTGCAATTTTTCTGAAACTGAAGTTAAGCCAAGAGAACTGTTGTTTCCCAGTATTTTTACTGTTCCATCATTTGAAGAATGGTGTTAGTCGTGCCATCTTCCAGACCCTAAGCAGTTTGGCACTGGCCAGTGATCTACTGAAAAGCTACACCAGAGATCCAACTGCACATTTGTCAGATTACGGAGCACGTTACAGGGTAGACCTTTTGGTTCCTGTTGCCTTAATCACTCTTCGAGAAACCAGTTCCTTCTAGGCTGTTGTCGTGTACACTGCTTTCTGTCATTCTGCTTCAAATCCTTCCCACAATGGTATCATCCCTCCCTTTTCTTGGGAAGTCTGAGGCAAAGTATTTCATTCAATACTTATGCTTCTCCCCGTATTCCATGCTGTTCTTCACATTCTTGCTTAGCCTGGTCAAGGGGAGTATGCAATGGTTTTGAAACTCATGGTTATGACAGTCAACAAATGAGAAAATGCAGTCTGGCTGGGGTCACTAGAGGGTAAATTTCCCCTTCCCCAAGACATTATAACTTCAGAATTAGTGAGTTACAACTTGGGGTTGAATAAAGCAAAGTCTCCTGCACAATGGTGGGACATCTTCCCCTTAAGGAAAAGGCATTTTTCTGTCTTTTTAACCCTACCACTTGCCAACCATCTTATGGCTTGAAAGGCCCATTTATCTCCCTTTAGGTGAGACCCATTTGAGGGAAGATATCAACTAGGCAAGGCACTGGGTTTTCTCTTAGCCCTACACTCCAGTTCCCATGGTAGCTGACAAGTCTGGCTCAACACCAGCTTCTTCAACATGTATGTAACTGCACATGACTATTGCTTGTACTGACTGACATGCACACCATATTACAGCTCAATTACTGTTGGCAAACTCACTACAACACCCAGTCTCCAATGTATCTTAGTAATATGCTAAACTGTCAACATCCCAACAAGATGGGTGAAGCAGACACTGGCCTCTCACAAACTGTGTAAACTTCCATGCAGAGTACAAAACTGGCTTTCATGTTTGCATTAGAAAGTCCCGCAGCCAGGTCTGTCCCTCCCTACCTTCCTACCTTTCTGTTAGATATCTAAAAATCCTTTTTTACCTAGTTATTGATCAGTCTTGTCAGATTACTTTTGACTTCAACCTTTGTTGTCCTTCTTTGCCCTAACTGCCAGCCTCTCATTCTTGTGGTGTGCAAGCTTGAGGTCACTATAAATATTAAAGAACAATGCAAATCTCTCTCCAGTTATGCCAGAAAAAAGGAATAATGTCGAACAATGCTCTAAGCGTATCCATATCACTACACATTGATTCCAGGGATATAGGCAATATATTAGCAGACAAATTTAGTACTAACTTTATGCCATCTACCCATAATGTTGCCCCTAAATTTCTGAAATGTTGGTTTCCCCTGCAATCAGTTTGGAATAAGACTCAGAGATGCTGCATTCTCAACAATGCAATTCAAACTGTTAAACCTCAATTTTTCCATGGGGTTTGTCTCTGATGCCAGAAGAGCAGCCACTGTGACTCCTCTACACAAGGAATCCCCTCTATAGACCCAGGTAATCATAGGCCTATCAGCCTCACCAGCCTTATATGCAAAGCCAATTAATGTATCACAGCAAAACTCATTTATGCAGACATAGGTAACTTAAATGAACCAGATGCCAATCAGTTGGGTTTTGCAAAATGCAGGGCCTGTCTCTGAAATCTATTAAACTACTTTGAAAAAGTTAGAGGCTGTGGGCAATGGTCATTCCATGCTTGCTGCTTTTCTCAACCTAAGGTTTTTGACACAATGCTGATATTAAAAAAAATAGACACAATTTAAACCCCTTACAATGTTCACTGGATTATGATATGGCTAGCAAACAGACCTGAAGTTGTGAAAGTTGCCAGTACAGTCTCTGAACATAAAATTGTAAATAGCAGGGTACCACAGAAATCAATGTTGGGCTCTCTCCTATTTGGCATTTATTCTAAAGACATCCAAAGCAATTTCTCAGAAGTGTCATTGACCAAGTTTACGGATGACTGCAAGCTAGTCACTGTCATCTGCTCATCCACCAACAGTAAACAGCTTCATCATGGGATGGAATATGTATATACCTGATCTACTGAAAATGGTTTTAAGCTAAACGCAAAAAGAAGTGCAGAGTAGTAGAACTCGGAAAAAGCTGCTTCTACCTTGTATACATCTGTGGACAACACGCTGTCTCTCATTCAAGAAACATGTTTGCATTATACTCGGGAAATTCTATCTGGCTCAGTCAATTTACAAACAAAAATCTGCACCATACCACCGTACACTGGCCTTGTCAGACCTATCATAAAATACACTGCCCCCCTTTGGTATGCACAAATCAAAGCACATCACTCAATTGAAAAGGCCTCAAAGATTTGTAACAAAGAAAATTAAGGGCCTTAACCTTCAACTATCCCAACAGATTAACATGGCTCTCCATACTGCTATAAATGACCTTCACTTTTGTCTCTTCCTCAAGCCTTTGTCTATAGCCCTAATTAGTCTTTGACCGTGCCCAAAATATTTGCACTACCTCTGTTTGCTTCCAGATCTATAACACAGCCTTGAATTTTACCTCCTACAAACCAAAATCCACTTCTCCTTCAATCACATTCTTACTCATTCACCCATTTTTGAACCCTTTAATTGCATGATTACTGTTAAGTAATATTGGTTTAATCTGGGTAGCCCTAATCCTGAAATCCAGAAATGTATTTTGGTAGAGGTCCTGCACTAGAAGTACAAAGATCTTGAAGTCTAACACCCCAAATTAACTCCCATTCTCTTCTGTACCCTGGAGATGTAAATCTACTAGTCTGTTCTGGACAGACTCAGACAACATGAGTATAACCACCTTGTTCCTGCCCGACACTCCTTTATAACCATCTTGTTCCTGCCCAACACTCCTTTATAACCACCTTGTTCCTGCCCGACACTCCTTTATAACCACCTTGTTTCTGCCCGACACTCCTTTATAACCACCTTGTTCCTGCTCGACACTCCTTTATAACCACCTTATTCCTGCCCAACACTCCTTTATAACCACATTATTCCTGCCCGACACTCCTTTATAACCACATTATTCCTGCCCGACACACCTTTATAACCACATTATTCCTGCCCGAACACTCCTTTATAACCACATTATTCCTGCCCGAACACTCCATTATAACCACATTATTCCTGCCCGAACACTCCTTTATAACCACATTATTCCTGCCCGACACTCCTTTAAAACCAAATTATTCCTGCCAGACACTCCTTCATTCTGTCATCTAATTTCTTATCCTATTGCCCTGATGTATTGTATCACTTCAAAAGCATTCCCATCCACCTTAAGCAACACTGGGGTGCTTACCCTATGCTTTCCACCAGTCTCCTCATAGCATGGTACTCATTCCATCCTTCTTTAAGAAGGGAGGTTAGCTGCAGTGGTATCTGATGAAGTTCTTCTGGATAGGACAAAAATACAATGATAAAAGTTAAAGTGTTAATAAAGCTGTTTTTCAGATTTTTACCTAGTTGCCTTTTGGATTTTCATAACCTCTTATTTGCCTCTGGTGGTTCCTAGTGCCCTACTGCTGCTGTATTCGTTGTAACTTGATACCTCCTTCCTCACTAACAACATTGTAGACTTTGATATCATTGGGGAATAATAATTAAGAATTTCCTTTTTTGTTTTAATAATTTCAGAATTAATTTCTACAGGTAGATTTAGGACAACAGTGTTGCTTGAGGAGTGTTTATATTCATACACTGTGCATGCAGTGTGTGTGTGTGTGTGTGTGTGTGTGTGTGTGTGTGTGTGTGTATGTATATATATATATATATATATATATATACAGATATACACACATACATATATTATATATACACACGCACACACACATACTGCATATGCAGTGTATGAACTTTTTTTACATTGCATGTGTAGGGTTGAGTTATAGTGACAGTTTTCTTCTAGTCTTTTAATATAGCTAGGTTAATAAATGATAGCTTTTGTACTGCAAGTTTATGGTCAAATTTACCAGTAATACTGTTACCTGACTGGGTTGATTTGATCTGGGTTTTACTTTCTTTTCATGAATGTAGATTGGGGGGTTATTTCAGATGGTCCATATACACCTGTCCACTTGCCTACATCCGTTTACATGCCTGTGTGTGTCTGTCTATGCATGTGTGTGTACGCATCTGTCTGAATGTGTGAAGTCTCTTTTTAATTCACATAAATAGGACTGAGTTACTGTGACTGATTATGTGGGAGGAAGGGTGATACATATTTAACATTGTGACTAGACTGGTAATAAATATCTAAACTTCATACAGATACACATTTATCAAACCTTTTATCAGTGTCTAAAATGCATTCACCGTTAGCTAATGGACTACTTAACACAACACAACATGCTAGTTAATTGCCAACATGGCTTTAGGCCTTTTCATAATACCACCACTGCTCTCCTATCTTTCACCGACTCCATCAACAGAAACCATAATAACAACATCCTCTCACCAGCACTCTTTATTGATCTGTCAAAAGCTTTTTACATGGTTAACCATCCCCTACTCATAAACACCCTTGAATCCCTTTCTCTAGACCGTAAGGCTATTCTCTGGTTCAAATCCTACCTTAACAATAGAAAATAAACAGTTCTCTGGAAAAATAAGATATCTTCCCACCTGCCAATTTCCCTTGGAGTCCCCTCAGGGCTCCATTCTAGATCCTCTTCTTTTCTCATTATTCATCAATGACCTCTATGTAGCAATCCCTCAAGCCACCTGCATTCAATATGCAGATGATTCTACACTCATATGTTCTGCCAAATCCACAAATGAACTACATTCTCTAACCCAGAAAGTATTTAGTGCAGTTGAGGCTTGGTTCTTAAAACGTTGCCTCCTTTTGAATGCCAAAAAGACCAAGCTCTTACTCTTTACACCTAACAGTAAATCCCCCCCCCCCGACAGATTTCTCAATCAAATCCAAAAATGGCACCCTTATATCCCCTGACACTACCACCAAACTGCTAGGAGTCACAATTGACAATAACCTTACTTTTGATAACCATATTAATAACACCATTAAATCAGTTAATAGCAAATCGGGCTCTCTATACAGAATAAAATGAGAAGTTATGTACCTACCATAACATTCCATGTTAGTTGTCTTCTCTCGCCTTCTTTCTTGCTGGATGGGTTCGGAGCCGATCCTCGGCTCCGACTCGGCCACTTACTAAAGCTCGAGAGCTAATTTTCCCGGCTCGAGGCAACCCTATATCCCATGATGCTAGGCGATAACTACCCAGATCTCGTTTAGTAGCTAAAGAAAAATTATGCAATATAGTCCTCCAACTGGAGAGGAGGAGGAAAAAGGGGATAATCCCGCCAAAGAAACCAATCTAATCTAGTGACACTAGGACAAGCTATTTGGCTGGAAATGCTAGATCAGGACTCTTCAAGGAAGAGGAACAATCTTCTCGGTCTGTCCAGGCTAGGGGGATGGTGGGACGCAAGAAAGAAGGCGAGAGAAGACAACTAACATGGAACGTTATGGTAGGTACATAACTTCCCAATGTTAAGTTGTCAATCTCGCCTTCATTCTTGCTGGATGGGACCGCGTCCCTAGTACCTTCATCCTGGGTGGCTCAATGGAACAGACTCTTGAGAACGGTGGAACCAAAATTTGCCCTGTTTCTGGAGACCAAGTCCAATTTGTAATGCAAAACAAAGGTATGAGGAGAGGCCCATGTGGCTGCTGCACAAATAGTGTCTATTGGTAGTCTAGCTTGAAAAGCTGTAGATGTAGCTAGTGCTCTAGGTGAATGGGCTTTTGGCCTAGAAGTCAACTCTCTACCTCTGAGTTGATAAATACATGTAATCACAGAAGACAGCCACCTAGATAGGGTTACCTTAGATACCGGAAGGCCTTTCCTGTTCTCTGCATACGATAAAAACAGTTGATCAGATTTCCTGATTTGTTTGGTTCTGTCCAAATAATATTGGAGCTGGCGATGAACATCCAGATAATGTAGTTTTTGTTCCGCTCTATTAGTATAATTTGGGGAAAAAACTGGGAGATCAATAGATTGATTTAAGTTTGTTTGCGATGCCACCTTGGGTAAGAAAGACGGATTAGTCCTTAGAGAAACTCTGTCGTTGTGGAAGATTAAGTAGGGAGGACGAATGTAGAGGGCATGAAGCTCAGATACTCTCCTAGCAGAAGTAATGGCGACTAGGAAGAGTGTCTTCCAGGAAAGAAATTTCAATGAACAGGAAGCCACAGGTTCAAAGGGGGGAAGAATCAAGGATGTTAAGACTAAATTTAGATCCCACTGTGGTGGAGGGTCTTTGATCGGAGGCTTAAGTAAAAATACACCTCTAAGGAATGCCTTGCAAAGCTTATGGGACATGATGTTGCGGTCCGACAAGCCTATATGAAAATTTGAAATGGCTGCTAACTGAACTTTTACTGTGGAGGAAGAAGATCCTGAGTGAAATATTTCAGCTAGGAAGTCCATGACCGAATGAATCGGAGCAGTAAAGGGATCTATATTTCTAGCTTTTGCCCAGAAGGAGAAACGTTGCCATTTACTAGTGTAAATCCTTCTGGTGGAAGATTTAAGGGAAGCTACTATGATATCCTGGACGGGATTAGAAATCATAGGAAGCCTGGCTAGGGACGGAAGTGGAGCAACCAAGCAGTGAGGTTGAGAGAAGGTATGGATTGGTGCAGCTGCCCTGACCGGTGGGTCAGATCATCTGGAACCGGATCCAGATGCCAAGGCTGTACCAAAAGATAACGATGCAGGAACGGAAACCATATCTGTCGAGGCCAATAAGGGGCAATGAGAATCATCTTGGCTCCCAAGGCGGTTGCTTTCTGAATTACTTGTGGTATTAGAGGAAAAGGTGGAAAAGCATAGAGAAGTCCCCAGGACCAATCTTGGACTAGAGCATCTCTGGGGGGATGGCCTGGAAGGGGGAAGAGGGTGAAGAAGTCGGGGCATTTGCTGTTTTGAGGCGTAGCAAAAAGATCGCAGCAAGGAAGGCCCCACTTCTGAAAAATCTCTTCAGTCACAGATTGTTTGAGAGACCACTCGTGAGGCATGAGAATAGCTCTGCTCAACCTGTCCGCTATGATGTTGGACTTCCCGGGGATATGCGTTGCTATCAGAAACCGCTGAGAAGAGATTGCCCACTGCCAAAGTCCGAGTGCCTCTCGACACAGGGGATAGGACTTGGTTCTGCCCTGCTTGTTGATAAACCACACTACGGACATATTGTCCGTTTGGATTGCAATAGTCCCCAGGGGAAGAGCGTCGTGGAGGGCTTGCAACGTTAAAAGCACTGCTCTCATCTCCAGGACATTTATATGCAGGTGGCATTCGAAAGTTTGCCAAGTGCCATGGACCATCCTGCCCTGAAAATGCCCCCCCCACCCGATCAGGGAGGCGTCCGATGTAACCGTGGCGACCGGGGAGGGAGGAACAAAGGGTCTGCCTTGATGGACTTGAGGGGACAATATCCACCAGGACAGATGCCTTTTGCAAGCTGGAGTTATCATGATCTTGTGATGCATAGCGAGTCGTTGAAAAGACCATTGGGCGAAAAGCATCCACTGTAGGAGACGCATGTAAAAGCGGGCAAGGGGAAGAAGTGTTATAGCGGCCGCCATAAGACCCAATACTTTCAGGACATACCTGGCCTGAATTTTGTCACACTGAAGAAGAACATGGATTTGGTTTTGAATATCTAAGACGCTTTGATCTGTTAACTTTGCTGAAAGTTGTACGGTGTCCAAATTGGCGCCTATAAAGGTAATAGATTGACAAGGCGACAAGGCAGATTTTTCGAAATTTATAGAGATTCCTAGCCCTCTGCAAATGTGAATGGTGTAATCTCTGGCTTGGAGAAGTTGATGCCTGGTGGTGGAAGTGAGGAGCCAGTCGTCTAGATATGGAAACACCTGGAATCCTTGACGTCTCAGGTGAGCCGTAACCGCTGCCATACATTTGGTGAACACTCTGGGGGCTGTAGTGAGACCAAAGGGCAGGGCTCTGAATTGGTACTGACTGGCCCCCAGCCGAAAGCGGAGAAACCTTCTGGAGCGCCTGTGAATTTTGATGTGATGGTACGAATCCTGAAGGTCCACGGAGAACATCCAATTGTCCTTGCCCAGAAAGGGTAGAATGGACTGTAGCGTGACCATCCGGAATCTTGTTCTCTTTACAAACTTGTTTAGTTTGCTGAGATCTAATATTGGTCTCCAGTCCCCTGTCTTTTTTGGTACCAAAAAGAATCTTGAGTAGATTCCGGATCCTAGTTGATCTGCTGGGACTGGCTGGATGGCTCTTTTTGCTAGCAGTTTTGATATCTCTGGTACTGCTAGTTCCCTTAGACTGGGTGGAACATCTGGAAGGGTTCCCTTTTGCTGAATTGGGGTTTGGAGAAAGGGAATTTTGTAACCCTCGGATATGATCGACTGTACCCATTTGTCTTGAGTAAGGGAAAGCCAGGCTTTTGGGTACAGCGACAATCTTCCCCCGACTGCCTCCGAAGGTGGACAGTCGGGCAACATCTCAGGGATGCTGGAAGGGTTTGTCAGAGAGGGGCTCCCTGCTACCCTGATTCTGCGGACCCCCTCTGCCCCTAGGGCGGCATCTGTTGTTGTTACCCCCTCTGCCTCTGGGGATAAACTGACCTCTCGCGTCAGGCATGACTCCTTGAGATTTACGGAACCACATTTTTACACCCTTCTGACCCTTAGGGTATGGTCTAGAAGGGGTGGAGAAATGGACTCCTACAGCAGAAAGAGTCTTGCCATCTTGTTCGCATCTGGTCAAGGTGTCTTTCACTTGAGGTCTGAACAAGGTCGAACTATCAAAAGGGGAATTTGTGAAGGACGCCTTGAAGGGGTCTGCAAAATTACAAAGCTGCATCCAGGCGTGACGCCTCAAAGCCACTCCTGTGCCTGCGGCCCTACTCGCTCCATCGGCTGCATATGAAATGAGCCGCATGGAGGAGTTAATCGAGTTTAGGGTTCCTAGCTGTGAGTTAATTTTATCCTGGGACCCAGCAGCTGACGGATCCTGTAAAACTTCACCCAATTCTTTGAGAACATCTCTCTGAAGGCGGGTGAAGTGACACAAGTAATTCAGCGATCTCATGGCAATGGTCGCTGAAGAAGACATCCGCTTACCGTACCTATCCATAGTCCTAGAATCCTTGTTAGGAGGATGGATAGGTACTGAAGGATCGGCTAGTTCCTTCTTGGTGGCTGCAGCCACCACCATGGCATCAACCGGGACACCTTTTGTCAAGAATTGTCTATCAACTGGGGCC